>NW_013669784.1:20796-27285 GCF_000517525.1 Limulus polyphemus
CTTCCAGGTCAAACAGTGCTACGTTAACTGAATCCTAGAAACAAACGTAGCTCTATTTTAAAGGGGTTCTGTATGTAAAAATATGATTATGTGTGTGTGCGTATATGACTGCTAAGTGGAACTGTATTGTGAACATGGACCAATAGTGCGATCATACATAAGTGAAGCTAGTGAAAATATACCAGTTAGTATTACCCCATGAATTGGACATGGCACGAAAAGGGTATGTTATTTAAAACTGCGGACAATTGACAAATGTTAATATATTGTGAGTAATGCAGTAGTGTAACAAAGATTATTACCTAGGATTCAATAACAGTGCAAACAAAATAACAATTCTTGAGAGGGAGGAAGAGGTCAACAATAAACTTGACACTCCCTGGTCCAAATTCTGATGAAGAAGAAATGTACATATTCACGAGAATATAAATTTGAGTACCTACATGGACATTGACCTGAAAGGGGTCAAAGTCAGTGCGGGATACTCTGAACCTCATATAATATTTAAATTCACATTCTCCTGAAACAGCTACCATCTACCAGGGGGGGGGAGGTTATGTTCACCTGAACCTCCCAGTTCTATAAGATCTAAACACCGCTAGGGGGGAGAGGTCAACATTGCATCTGACCCTCCCAGGTCTTAAAATAACTTAAAGACCTATCAAGAAAAAAGATAACGCCATGATCAGAGTATGTACTCGGGATGCTAGTAACAAACCCTGATCCTCATGTAGAGATGAAAATTAGCATTTTTGTGGATAACTCAAAGTACAACATAAGATTAAATAAATCAACTGTCAAGAAGAGATGAAAAAATCATCCTTGTACCTGACCCTCCCAGGTAAAAATAGACCCAAATCCAAATCAGGATAGATAGGATATTTCACGCCGATTGCGCCCTCTCTGTGAACCCCAAGAGCATTATCATTTCTTCAACTTAACATTTTTTCCAATCTCTCAATAGTTGTTATTTTTTTCACGATAAATACCAAAAAGAATCAAAATGGAAATGACTATTTATAAGCTTATAACTCATAAACATTTCTTGCCAATAATATGATGATAACGACGTATATTTCGCTATCAGAAGCTACAGTTTACACAGTGTATAAACAAACTTAAATCAAGCAAACAAACCTTTCACTTCTACGTACCATTTAATCCTTGGCGAGTTCAAATTAGAATATTCCAATTATGCTCAACACGGATTATTATAATTCTAATCAACATGGAATATTATTAAATCCTCCTTAGCTAATATAAAATTTCTATACAAAACGATATTGGCAGATATTGAAAAAACCCAAATGTTTGAAATTTATGTCCACTACTGAAAAAGCAGACCTTTTTTGAGCTTCCCCCCAAAACATCTTTTTCTACAACTTTCAAAATGTTTTTTCAAGTAATAATGTTTGTGGTAATAAAGTGTTTGTCGAGTAGTGAAGCTAACGGCCCAAAGGAGTCGCTTCTGGATCTGGTGAATTGCACTGACGTTCTCGGGTTTCAGAAACTGACAATGTGTAAACAAACGCGTCGATTGACTTCGGCTGTCATAAACAATTCGTCAGTTTTATGTAGGAGACAAAGTGTAACATGTGACAAATATTTTGGCTAAATGAGTAGCAGGGGGAATTTTTTTCAGACTTTTGTTTTTTAGCTAGCAATCTTTTGAATACGAAATACCGTGTAATCTCAAATATAGTTTAGATCCACTATTACGGGACAACATCAAATTTATATAGATACAAGTTTCGAACAGTTTCATTTGTCCACTTCAAAACATATTTTGTTTGTGAAAGAATTACACACAAACAGCGTATTTTATAACGGAAGCTCCATGTTACTTCAGGACATATGACGTCACGACGGGGGTCCAGCTTAAAATGACTTTCAGAGGTCTTTAAGTTTGGCAGCCTTTGGCGAACTTTCGAAAATTCTTCTTTTAACAAAATTTCTCGTTGTATTCATTATTTTGGCCGATTTTCAGTCGACTTTATGATCAGGGTTCCTCATGTTTAGTAAAACAGCACCATTTCTTTGACCATTTTTGAATTTGAATTTCTACACCATTTCACTAACTTAACTTTCTTAGCAGGCTTGGCAGGGTACTATATTTACTATATACCTTGCGGTGCAGATCTGTTCGAGGATCAGAAACTTTTGATGGTGTTGAGATGTTTCTAAAAAGCTTTGACAATTTTTTTCGGGCATTTCTCTGATGTTACAACACTAGAAATTTAGTAGACACTAAGTACTTTCTTTTGATTTTTACATGTAGATGATGCTTGTTGCTGTTCCTAAAATATGAATTTCTGGTGAACACCGCTTAAAGAATTTGTTGGTTTTTCTATAAATAGAAGGAACAGATGCTGTTCCTACTCTAACTATGAGAATATCTAAAAATAGCAAGCGAATTATCGGTTTTCCACTCCTATACAAAATAAATAGTACCGTGGATCTTGTTAATTTTGCGTGAAGATCATTTGTAAGAAACAGCTATGATAATTTATAATATTGGGATAAAGAATTGCCCATAGCCATTTCACGTTTTTGGTTGTACTATTCTTCCACGTAATTAAATACATTATCTTCAACAAATACTCCCACTATGGAGATAAAACTAAGGAAGCGGATTGTTAAGATCAGAAAGTTTACTGTTTTTTCGATTGGTATATTTGTAAACGAAAAATCATTGTCAAAACTGACCCCTTTTCCTTAATTATGTTAGAGTTTTACTTATTACTCAGAATATGTGACCAGGAGATCTTTCCTGGAATAGGAGATAGGTGTTGTGCTAATCATTTGGATAACGGATCCTACATGCAAAGAATAGGTCTAAGAGATTTTTAGGTAATCTCTACATGTACGGCAGATGAGGGTTGATCCTTTAAAGATTTTTAAGAGATCAGGAAAACCAGGTAAAGTTTTTTTTTCGAAGAGATGGGTTCAAATCAAGTACATTCTTGGAAAATGATTTAGCCCTGATTTTTTTGCGATGTATTTTTGTCCTACAGTAAATCCTTCAGTTTTGTTTCGTATGCAGATTTATACAGGATTTATTTGAAATCTTGTGATACTTTTAATGAAAATATATATTTTGATTAAAACATGTGGATCTTTTCTGTTTCGTGCACCGCGTTCGAATAGAAAACAAAAAATGAATGTAGTTTTTAATGATGATTTCAGAAATATAAATTAAAATTTGGAGAAATGAAAATAAATATTTTTTTATTTTGCTAGGTTAGGTCAGTTTATCTGAGGTTAGCTCAAGTTAGACTAATTAGTAAAGAATTACATGTTTATTTAAATAAAAATATATTTCATTATAAAATTATTTAAAAAATAAAAATATTATCCCTTTTTCCCCCTTTAAAAATCAATTCTCCAAATTTTAATTTATATTTCTGAAATCTGAAGCAAATTGAAAGTACTTGGAATGTTTGTTGGTTTGTTATGGATTTCGCGCAAAGCTACACGAGGGCTATCTGCGCTAGCCGTCCCTAATTTAGCAGTGTAAGACTAGAGGGAAGGCAGCTAGCCATCACCACCCACCGCCAACTCTTGGGCTACTCTTTTACCAACGAATAGTGGAATTGACCGTCACATTATAACGCCCCCACGGTTAAAAGGGGCGAGCATGTTTAGTGGGACGGGAATTCGAGGTCGGAGATTGCGAGTCGAGCCCCCTAACCACCTGGCCATGCCGGGCCCTACTTGGCATGTGGTTAAGAGACGTAACAAGCGACATAGTGGTACCAATCGTAACATGATTGACTCGTATCTCTGCTAGTTCGTTTGGCGTCGTAGGCATGAAAATGGTGATCTCTTCAAACAAATATTTAAGAATATTTCTGAATTTTCTAATTGAATTTGTTACATAGTCACTAATTTGTATTGTCTTGATGTTTTGCAATTTTTTTGCACGTTATGTATCATATGAGTTAAATTGTTGAAGTCCATTTTTCTACCTCCATGGCACGAACAGCAGCGTTACAATCATTTTCAAAATAGATGAACATCCATTGCAATTATACCAAGCTTAAATCCGTTCTTTCTGGTATTTGATTTTATAAGTTAATTATGTGGATGTCATTAACCTAAAATATTAATTTACCAAATATTAACCAGGGACTTCATTGTTATTGGCTACTAAGTTTCAAAATATTCGTTGTTTTCTTCTTTCTTCCATTTTTTTTTTTTTTACTTTCAAGTTTTCAATATTTTATTATGTTTTGTATGGTGTTTATGGCTTTGGAAACATGGCCAACGCCTGATGTATTTTTTCCTATTTCACTCAATTTCCTTTGAAATTAATCTAATCATATGACACAGTACTTCAGGGGCATGTCTGTTTAAACCTAAATGCTTCAGGTACGATGGCATAATTGCCTGTTCTAGCACCAAGTATATTGGTTGTAAAAAACAAAGGGAAAATAAAGAAACTTCTGCCAGACGCAACAAACAAGCAGCAAGGGAGGGTGAACAGAAAGAGATCTGAGAAGGGGAGGAGAGGAAGCAGAGAGGAAGTGCTGCGTGCTGACTCCCTTCTGGCTGCCATTTCATTTACTTAGAAAACAACCCCACCCCCTCCTGTAAAGATAACTTAAACCACAGTTAATTGTTTAGACTGTAGGTGTCGTGTTGCAAGAGGATGTTTACAGTATATTAATCACAATGGCACGCACAATACATTAGACAGTGAGACAGGTGCAGTACATTAGGCAGTGGTACGGGTACAATAGGTTAGACAATGGGACAAGAAAAGTAGATTAGATAGTGGGACAGGTGCAACAAATTTGACAGTCAGATAGATACAGTATTACTTTACCTGTCTCATTGTGTAATCTATTATACCTGTCCTACTATCTAATCTACTTTACCTGTCTCACTGTCTAATCTATTATACCTGTCCCACTATCTAATAGTTTATATAGTGGGAAGTTATAATAGATTAGATAGCGGGACAGGTATAATAGATTATACAGTGAAACAGGTAAAGTAGATTAGATAGTGAGACAGGTATAATAGATTATACAGTGAAACAGGTAAAGTAGATTAGATAGTGAGACAGGTATAATAGATTACACAATGAGACAGGTAAAGTAGATTAGATAGTGGGACAGGTATAATAGATTACACAATGAGACAGGTAAAGTAGATTAGATAGTGGGAAGTTATAATAGATTAGACAGTGAGACAGGTAAAGTAGATTAGATAGTGGGACAGGTATAATAGATTAGACAGTGAGACAGGTAAAGTAGATTAGATAGTGGGACAGGTATAATAGATTAGACAGTGAGACAGGTAAAGTAGATTAGATAGTAGGACAGGTATAATAGATTACACAATGAGACAGGTAAAGTAAATTAGATAGTGGGAAGTTATAATAGATTACACAATGAGACAGGTAAAGTAGATTAGATAGTGGGAAGTTATAATAGATTAGACAGTGGGACAGGTACAACAGATTAGACAGTGAGACAGGTAAAGTAGATCAGAAGGTAGGAATGGTACAATAGATTAAATAGTGAAATGAAGAGTTAAAAAAACACAAAAAACAATCACGTCGAAATAATAATTAAGGCTGATTATACTGGCGATCAGGATGACTGAAGAACGTAATTATACATCATGGAAAAATGGTTATATCACGTAAAAGAACGCATATCATGATAATCTGTAACTGCACAGTTACTCTATAGTTACGGAAGGGGTTCCATTAGCCATCTTCCTTTCAAACACATTTTCCTAATTTACTTATGCACCAAACTGCTTGTGGGTCCATGACTTCCTTTGTTACAGTCCCCCCCCCCCAGTGGCACAGCGGTATGTCTGCGGACTTACAACGCTAGAATCCGGGTTTCGATACCCGTGGTGGGCAGAGCACAGATAGCCCATTGCCATTGTGTAGCTTTGTGCTTAATTACAAACAAACAAACAAATCCTTTGTTACAAAAATACTGCAAATAATCTCACTTATATTGTTGATGTCCCTCGTGTATTTTAAACAAAGAATTGGTCATATTTGTTTCGTCAATTCTTTACATTGACTGTTGCGACAATTAATCTCGCTTATATTGTTGATGTCCCTCGTGTATTTCAAACAAAGAATTGGACATATTTGTTTCGTCAGTTCTTTACATTGACACGGAAAAATATGTAATTACTCAATGTGATGCAGTATTTGAACCAAATTGATAGTGAATGGTATTTAAACAATTCAGGTATTTAAGGGTTAACAGAAAAAGATGGCGTGGTAGAAAAGAGGTGTGTGTGTGACCTGGAAACTACAACATATCTGAATAAACACAGAGAGGCGTTGCTCATTACCAACATCCTCATTATCTAAGACTCTAGGTTTTCTAAGAAACATTCTTATAGAAAAAAAACTTTCAAGCTTTCTGGTAAACGTTATATTTTATTACTTAAGCCAACTGTGACGGATTTATTATTATATATTTATTTTAATATCAACGTTTGTTTAGATTA
>NW_013669784.1:27486-34168 GCF_000517525.1 Limulus polyphemus
TTATACTGTTAAATATGTATTGTGAAACTCCCACCCATGCTCCAAAGTTGTAGTAGAGTCTCGAGAGTAAGAATCAACAATATATGTATCTACGTAAACGCGTGTGTTAGCGTCAGTATTGTTACATAAAACTGAAATTTCTAGAAAGCCTCTACACGCCTATAAATATAAGCAACGCGACGTGCCAAAACAGTATCTATTATGAGTTTGCCATAGTCAGTGTGCTATGAACTTCTGAAGCTATAACTGTGATTGTTATAACACTTATCAATATATTTGTGTTAAAAAAGAAAACTGTTTGTATCAATCTTGTTAGCAAATATCATAAATTGGAGATATATCAGCATATATTTAAATACTAAATCCAAAGTACAATTTAAATACCAAATTTAAATTATCAGTTAACCCAATTTCAAACCATTTGAAATTCTAATACGTAACACAATCTAAACACATAAACTTCATCTTGACTTTTTAATAACTTAGCTACTTTAGTCTTTATAATACACCGACTCAATTTGAACTACAATAAAAAATGTTTGGCTTACTTTATAACACATGGGTGTTATAGTATGTTACATGTTTGTATTTAAACTTTAAAATATAAATCGCATACGTATTTTATTTCGATTGTTAGATTCTTATACTTCTTAATATTACGAGTAACCTGTTTTCCTGATGAATAAATATGTAACAAATGAACACGTTTAATGATGTCCAGCCTAACCGCATAATTACTTTAGTATTAAAGAATAATCAGGTGTTGGAATCCCAAAGTGAACACAGTGCATATAGTCCACTGTGTAGCCTTGCGCTTAACAACAACAAAAGAAAACTTATAAAATAATAGTTATAAGTAAGAAAGAAAATGTTATAGTGTTAAGAAATATTTTCCTTACGCAATCAACACGCTGCCCCCAGCGGTATGTCCGCGGACTTACAACGCTAGAATCCGGGTTTCGATACCCGTGGTGGGCAGAGCACAGATAGCCCATTGTGTAGCTTTGTGCTTAATTACAAACAAGCAATCAACATTTTTACTTTTTATTTGCTGGTTTTAGCTCAATCGCTGTATCCTTTTGACAAGCCCGGCATGGCCAGGTGGTTAGGGCGCTCGATTTGCAATCTGAGAGTCTCGGGTTCGAATCCCCGTCCCACCAAACATGCTCGCCCTTTCAGCCGTGGGGGCGTTATAATGTGACGGTCAATCCCACTATTCGTTGGTAAAAGAGTTGGCGGTGGCCTTCCCTCTAGTCTTACACTGCTAAATTAGAAACGGCTAGCGCAGATAGCCCTCGTGTAGCTTTGCGCAAAATTCAAAACAAACAAACCTTTTGACAAATCATGGCTATTACAGTTACGAAACATCAATGTGTCTTTTTTTATAGCCATGAAACACCATTGTCCGCCCTAATACAGTTATCAAACATAGTTGTGTCATATTATAGTTATGAAACATCATTTTCAGCCCCTAATATAGTCATTAAATACCATTTTTGGCCCTAATATAATAATAAAACACCCTTTTCGGCCTTAATATAGTCATGAAACACCAATGACGGCCTTTTTTATAGTCATGAAAGACCATTGTTATTTTTATTATAGTAATGAAATAGCATTGTCGTGAAAGACTAATGTCGATCTTACTATAAACATAGAACAGTGTCACGTCTTATTATAGTCATGAAACTTTGTCTGGCTTATTTTAGTCACGAACAAAACACTGGGTCTTATTCTTGTCATGAAACATCATTTTCGGCTATTATAAAAACAGTTGTATCTGATTCTTGCCATGAATCAACATTGTCAGTTTTATTAAAGTTGTGAGAAACTATTGTCGACCTTAATATGGACAGGAAACATTATTTTCAGCCTTAGAATTCAAAACGCATGCTCTGAAATTGTTTGTTTGGAATTAAGGACAAAGCTACACAATGGGCTATATGTGCTCACCACGGGTATCGAAACCCGATTTCTAGCGTTGCAAGTCCGCAGACATACCGCTGTGCCGCTGGTGGGTTGCTCTGAAATTAAAATACATCACACCGTCGTAACGCACTAAAGAAAATTCAACAGAGAAAAATTGTTTTTGTAAGAACAGGACAACAAACAGACATTCTATTCTATAAATTACATCAGTAGTGTAACTTTGGTTTCACAAGTGTGTGTGTGGGGGGGGGCGGGGGCAGTTTCCCGATATTCCACCGAAAAAGTTATTCTATCCTTGAAAAATTACGGGAGTCATTCCCCCGCGTTATCTGTGAAAGTTGAGCTGATGAATTGCACTATGATGTATGTGTAAAACATCCACTTTCGTTATAGCACACAACACACCTAATGGTAGTGAAAACTATGAACTGCTGTTTCATTTATGGTTGTCCCCCAGTGGCACAGCGATATGTCTGCGGACTTACAACGCTAGAAACTGGGTTTCGATACCCGTGGTGGGCAGGGCACAAATAGCCCATTGTGTAGGTTTATGCTCAATTACAAACAAATAATAAAAGAATTATAGTTACGTACGTGTCTAACGGTGGACAGTGTCCCTCATGGGACTTTATGTATATATATATGTAAAAAGTTGCGACAGTGTTCTCAGAAAAACAGGATATTGTAAACAAATAACAATACCTTATGTTGCACAAACCCTAGTTTTACACGTAGTTTTTTGTGTGTGTTTGAGAAATGGTTGAATAAGATTACAAGCCTATGCTTTCAAGTAGCTCAGGGCAACAGCATTTTCACTAAGTATATTACTTCCGGTTCCTCCTGGGATATTTTTTGTTTTGTACAGCTAGGTGGAGAGTAAATAACGGTGTCGTAGGGTGGTTGTTCTACGGGCCGTAAATGTGCGTCCACATATGTGCCTGTGACAGCAAACACGTACGTAAATGTAAGTTGTATAGATTCATCTTCCCAAGGACCTGTTTACTTCTTGGGCTGTCTCTCCCCCCCCCCCCTAACTAGTGTCGCAGTTTAGAGAGACGGAACTTGGTTCCCATGCCTCTAGTGTAAGTCTCGAAGCAGGTGAAGCTCTGGTACCTCGCGATGGATGGTTATTGACTGGATAATGTTGACCGCTAGCAATAATAGCTGGTCAGTTCAATAATTCGTTTCTCACGCACACATGCACCGAAAACAGGAAAATTGTGCCCATGCTGACTTACCTTACAATGAAGTAGATAACAGTTGTAATATTACACTAGGTGTATTTAAAATAATAAAAAAAGGAACGTTGTAAGTACACACCATCCACAGCTGTTGGTACCAAGTGATTACGTGTGACCTTAAATTTGACGCAATAAAATCGGTAACAAATGTAACCAGACGGAAATCAGGAATCTGTAATATGAGTATATCTTACATTTTACACAAAAACACGAAATGAATTAAACTGGAAAGGGACAAAATTCAATTTCAGGAAAAATAATAAATCTTATCTCGGCATTGTTGAGCACATTGTGTAGGGGAAAGGGGGGGGGAGGAATATCATCAGTAATTCCTATGCAAACATGCAAGACAATATGGGCACAATATATTTATTTTTGGCGCCACGAAAAATCGTTTTTGAAGCTTTTATTGAAAAGTAAAATTGGACTATAGAATTTCGAATTTTCAATTATATTATCAGTAAGATAAAAATATAAAGTGGTAAATTTGCCAAAACGAAATGGGGGGCGGCCTTTCAATCTAGATAGAAACAAGCAGGGACAAGAGGTCCATTCTCGGGAGTACATTAACTCTAAAATTACAACTCCCAATGGATTTTGAAACACATTTTCCCAAACTATTTATATTTGTTTGCAGTTAAGCAAAAAGCTACGCAATGGGCTATCTGTGCAATGGGATCTCTAGCAATACATGAGTAACACAAAAAATGAAATAAAAATACTGTGGGTATTTCAATCAATCCAATTAATTACTGCTGGAGTTTTTATGTGTATTCTGTACATAGAAAATGAGTGTTATTCTTTGTGTTATGACAGATTACTCAATATCATGCAATATGTAGACCCAACCGATAGTGTAAGGTTTAAAAATGAGTTAATTTGAAGCGAGACAGACGTAACTTACAACAGATCATTCATGCAGGTTTTGAAACCAGACATAATATTACTTGAAGTCTACGTCCAGGTTCACAGAAAACTTTATTTGAGACACTAAAACATAGCTTTAACTAATCTCACCTGGTCACATACGACTGGTCTACAGCTTTGGGCACATTTTTATATACATACACGAAGAATTATTGATATAAATTTAAATGCCTACGTCTAAAAATAAAATTGAGCTGCTGGTTTTCTTCGTTCATAAAGAGATCAAGTAATGAAAAGTCACATGATTACGTCTCCATCTTACTATTGTTTACACCAGCCAAAGAATACCATTTAGTAAGCATTAAAACTCTTCCCAACATATAGCATATCTGTTTAGTAGGCTTATAAAAATTACTAATCTCTGGTGTTGAGAATTAAGTCTCATCTTGTCTTCGTTTCTGGCACCTGAACTTTTATAAATTTGTTGTTTTCACCTTACTTTGAGATTTGTTTTTTTTTAATTTTTATTATCAAACTTATGTGTTGGTGTTGTCTACTTTCCTATATCCTTTCTTTCATATTGGCTTTGCCTTCGGTTGTTCACTGACTGATAAGTCTGATGCTTATCCACTACAATCTAGGGTTCGACTCTCGCGGTGAGCGCAGCTCTTTGCGTTAAAACAATAGTTACAAAACAAATATCTTAAGCAATACAGCAGCGAATCTGTTTGTCATATTCTGATAGCTAAAAATGTATATCTTAAGAATTGTAGCAGTGAAGCTAATTGTTTTGATAGTTTAAAACATATAACTTAAGTAATGTAGCAACGAATCTATTTGTCTTGTTTTAATAATTTAAAACGCACATCTTAGGCGATTTAGAAGCAAATCCGTTTATCTTGTTTCACACTTGTAAACGTATGTCTTTAAGCAGTTAGCAGTGTATTAATTTTTCTCGTTTTGAATATCTAAGCAATCTAACAGCGAATCTATATCTTTCTTTGATTGTTTGAAACGTAATGTAGCAGCGAGTACCAAAGTTGCGTGCTCGTTTGTTTTCAAGTCTGTGTTGAAGAAAGAAAAGGAATATTACCACACAACATTTATTTAGTGATTATTATATAAACATCACTGCGACTATTTGATTTGTTTGTTTCAAATTTTTACGTAAAGCTACTCAAAGGGTTATCTGCACAGTCGTCCCAAACTATGAATTGATAAACTAGAGGGAAGGCAGCTAGAAAACAACACCAACCGCCATCTCTTGGGCTACTCTTATCTAAGAGAACAGTGCGGAATGCATTTTTGCGGCAACGGAACACGAACCGCTAATTATCGGATTCGCAATCCGCACACGCTAGCCACAAGTCCACGTCTAATCCTCCAATAAAACGGGATATTTGACTTATAATATTATATCTTATAGTTCACTTTTAGTACCTGCTACCCAGCATCTTTTAGTATACTATCCTAGGATAGTCAACAGGGGGGTCATTCCAGACACCGACGATTTAAGGTTATTTCGACAGATCTCGAAGAAGGAAACTCGGCACGATTTCTAAAACGAGAGAAACTATAACAAGATGGATTATACTGGACATGATACCATCCTTCATATATTTACTCTTCATTGCAGAAATGGTATTTTTAATTTGAGAATCGCTAGGGAAATCCTCTTATAATGCATCGTGCTTCTGCTTCAACTTCAACACTACATCTTTGGGCTTTACTGTGTCGTTGGTTTCAAAAGATGTTGAAACTAGTAATTTCTTATATATATATAATTCCAATCCACCTTGATGATAATAACGATACTAATGTACTTATTTCGCTGTCAATGCAGCAATCAATTGACGAATCTCCGATTGAGCAGGTATGCCAAATCGATTGGAATACCTTGTCTGACCTGCACCCACGGTTTAGCTTAATCACTACACTTAAACCATCACATCCACAGCCACATCTAGAACATTTCTACCATTTTTTTTTGCATTTAAAAGTTAACTTCTCCATGTTGTTAAATGTGTATATATAAAGTTTACATGTTGTGTCGAGAACAATAACTTTTGTAAACAAAGTTTGTATATTGTTTACAGGACAATTAGTTACAGTATACAACATTTACACACTGTTTCGAAAATAACGACTTTCAATATACAAAGGTTGCATGCTGTTTTCAGAACAATGGGTTAGATATATAAAGTTTGCACCTTGTTCCCAAACAATAACTTTTGTAAACAAAGTTTGTATATTGTTTACAGGACAATTAGTTACAGTATACAACATTTACACACTGTTTCGAAAATAACGACTTTCAATATACAAAGGTTGCATGCTGTTTCCAGAACAATGGGTTACATATATAAAGTTTGCACCTTGTTCCCAAACAATAACTTTTGTAAACAAAGTTTGTATATTGTTTACAGGACAATTAGTTACAGTATACAACATTTACACATTGTTTCGAAAATAACGACTTTCAATATACAAAGGTTTCATGCTGTTTCCAGAACAATGGGTTACATATATAAAGTTTGCACCTTGTTCCCAAACAATGACTTTTGTGGAGCCTACTTTCCCAGTACTTACCGTTTATAGATGAGTTCAATGACTGATACAAGGCATGTTTGTTTGTTATTACATTT
>NW_013669784.1:34506-38419 GCF_000517525.1 Limulus polyphemus
ACTAATCATTATGTTGTTTACTGAATATATACAAAACTAATCATTATGTTGTTTACTGAATATATACAAAACTAATCATTATGTTGTTTACTGAATATATACAAACTAATCATTATGTTGTTTACTGAATATATACAAAACTAATCATTATGTTGTTTACTGAATATATACAAAACTAATCATTATGTTGTTTATTGAATATATACAAAACTAATCATTATGTTGTTTATTGAATATATACAAATTAATCATTATGTTGTTTACTGAATATATAAAAAACTAATCACCATGTTTTTTACTGAATATATACAAAATTAATCACCATGTTGTTTACTTAATATATATACAAAACTAATCATTATGTTGTTTATTGAATATATACAAAACTAATCACTGTGTTGTTTACTGAATATATATAAAACTAATCACTATGTTGTTTATTGAATATATACAAAGCTTAAAACTAATCACTGTTGTTTATTGAATATATACAAAACTATAAACTTATTATTCTTTGTTTATTGAATTTATACAAAACTATAATCTAATCATTCTGTTATTTATTGAATATATGCAAAACTAGAAAACTAATCACTGTGTTGTTTACTGAATATTTGCGCAACTAAAATTAATTTCTGTGTTTTTTTTTTACTAAATATACTCTAAACTAACCAACTCATGGTATTAGATACCTTGAACTGAGCTAATTGAAAATACTGGCAAAATTCTGTTTCTAAAGTTAGGTTTCCTTGTCGTAGCTTATTGAGCTAGAACTTACTAACCTGTTCTCCACTACTTTTCAGAGTGTCCTAAATGTTCAGCTTCATGAACAAACTTTTTTAGCAGCACCAGTCATGAACCAAATATTACCTAACAATACCTACAAACTAAAGTTAAAAACTACGTTCACAAGTATGGTACCATAAATGCTCTTGTACATTATAATTTGTATTAATCTCGAAAAGTTACTCATAAAGTGCAACTTCCATCCTGCAGTTGTTTTGACTTTTGCAATAACCAACCTAAGGTATACACCAAACAATTCCTCACCCTTAAATGGTAGGTTTAACATATACACCAAACAATCCCTCATCCTCTAAAGGTAGGCCTAACGTATACACCAAACAATTCCTCACCCTCAAAAGGTAGGCCTAACATATACACCAAACGATTCCTCGCCCATAAATGGTAGGCCTAACGTATACACCAAACAAATCCTCACCCTTAAATAGTAGGCCTAACGTATACACCAAACAAATCCTCACCCTTAAATAGTAGGCCTAACGTATACACCAAACAATTCCTCATCCTCTAAATGTAGGCCTAAAGTATAAACCAAACAATTCCTCACCCTCAAAAGGTAGGCCTAACATATACACCAAACGATTCCTCGCCCTCAAAGAGTAAGCCTAACTATCAAGGTATCAATTTCTTCTCCAGTCTTGATTGTTTTTCAAAATCCACATTGGCTTCCATTCCAATGAGAGGACTTAACCTTCAGTGTGATCTTGATCTTTGACAGAAAATCACCTAAAGTTAATCAGTTCATAACAACAAAAGTAATTATACTTATCAGAAGACATTAGTATTAGGCTTTCGTATGGCGAACATAATATGGTTGAAATACTATGTCCCCTAGCGGCACAGCAAGCCTGAAGGCTTATAATGCTAAAAACCGGGTTTCGATACACGTGGTGGTTACAGCTCAGTTAAACCATTGTGTAGCTTCGCGCTTAACTGCAAACAAACAAACTGAAATACTATTATTACACACTCTTCTATTTCTTGAAAATCACTAACGGTCTGGATAAAGAATGCGGTGTTAAGACGACTATACGCCTAATATCATAAATAAAGCAGAGGAAGAAAAAGTGCAGTGAGTGAATATTATTGCCTAATTCTTGCAAGATTCGACGATTTCTCAGATCGGAAAGTTAAAGAAACCCTTCTTATAGAAAAATATAAACCAACAATTATCGAATATAATGAATGGCCTCTCTGTGACAGTTAACTTATTGTAGGTAACAACTTAAACATTACTTACTTTATTTGAATTTTATTAATCTTCCCCGTTTAGGTTTTCATTTTCCTAGGACAAATATTCTTTTTTCATGTAACAATAACGTTTATAGTGCATTGTTTAGGTATATAACACAGACTTTGTAATAATAGGAATGACCGCATGCATGATATACTCTTGTGCGTTTTTAGAATATAACAATCTTAAGTTGAGTGATAAGAGATCATTACAGAAATTGTATGCTTCTAATGAAGGAGTAGAACTGTCTAATAAGGTGTTTTACACCAAGCATAACTCACATGGTTTATAGGACCTTAAAATTATTTTTCATGTTTCCGGAACAAACTGAAAAATGTTCAAGTTTATGGTTTCATTTATGCATATTGTTACGTCTCCGTTTGTTAATTGATTTTCCGTAAATTCGTTCCGACGAAACTTTAGCGACACAAGTCCTTTCTTAAATAAAACTATAATTCTCAACGTACGTGCTCGACACCAACAATACTTAGTTCAATTACACATTGACTGACTGCAGTTCAATTACTCATTACCTCACTGTATCCCCGTCGCTTCGTGGCCGGTCTTATATATACAAGACTACACTATATCTAGAAAGATCACGAGATTTAAGGAAAAGACGTGAAAGTTCGAGAATGACGTGGCGTGATACTAGTCACGTGACCTCGATGTCGTAACAATATAAATAAATACACAAAGAAAAGATGCTACGTGTGTAAAAGCATGAATATTGTGAAACAGTTAAAACCAAACTTCAAAATCGAAGTATAAACGTTGCTATGTTAACGTGATGAAAAGTAGTTCGCACATATTAAACCTGTGGTGTATGTTTCTGATCTTCCTGGAAAGGATTAGCTCTTGATGAAGTGTCAACACTTTTGCTTTTGTCTTCATTAGAGCAACAAGTTTAAGATTGCCATAACATTGTTCAATTTTATGAGTGACTAATCATTGTCCAACTTTAAGAGTGCCAAAACACTGTCCAAGTTTAATAATGCTGAAACATTGTTCAAATTTAAGAGCACTGGAACGTTGTCCAAATTTAAGAGTGCCAAACATTGTCCAAGTTTAATAATGCTGAAACATTGTTCAAATTTAAGAGCACTGGAACGTTGTTCAAATCTAACAGAGCCGAAACTTGCCCAAATATAAGAGTGTTGAACGTATGCCCAAATCTCAGTGTCGAAACGTTGTTTAAGACTAAGAGCGCTGGATCGATGTCCAAATGTAAGAGTGCCGGAACACAGTCCAAATTTAAAAGTGTCGAAACGTTGTACAAATTTAAGAGTGCTGAATCGAAGTCCAGACCTTAAAGTACAGTAAAATTGACGACATTAGGTATATTTTGAAGGCGCATGCTCTTTGTTTGTTTTTGTTTTTTCGTAATCTTAGAGTGATGGCTAAATTGTGTTTATGTATAATTTTTAAGAATTAGCAAGCTAAAAATCGTCTACTGCTTACAGAGCACCGTAATAATATTTCTTACAATTAGACAGTTCAATAAAGTAATTTACGGTCAGGTAATATAAATGTCCTTCGTATGAGAAAGCTCCAATTAAGATTTTTAGAACAATATTTCTTACGTAATCCAATGCACCCTAGGAATAACACAGTATTTAAGTTTCTAATTATACAGCAAGCATCATATTGGGCTTTAATATTCCGTATCTATGAACAGGCCTGGCATTGGCCTAATGATTAAGGCGCTCGTGATATGTATATGATAATATTTCGATGACGAGGAACCCACTTTGAGACTAATAATGGCTGGAGACGGCTTAAATGGGTAAGGAAGAAAAACTTTAATATAAGTTTAACATGACAAAACCTGATGATGACAAAACCTTGTCGAAACGTTGTACATTTGCTGTCATG
>NW_013669784.1:39390-43851 GCF_000517525.1 Limulus polyphemus
CCCCCCCCCGGCTGAAAGGGCGAGCATGTTTGGTGTGACGGGGATTCGAACCCGCGACCCTCAGTTTGCAATTCGAGCGTCTTTTTATTTAAGAAAGGACTTGTATCGCTGAAGTTTCTCGGAAAGAATTTCTACGAAAAATTAACAAACAAACACAGATGTAACAATATATATATATTTGTTTACTGCAATTGATTTAATTAAAAACGCGGGTAACTGATCGATTTTTCTTGTTTTCGTTTTCTCAACTTACCACTAGGGTTCGTTTCCTGAATTTCGCGCAAAGCTACTCGAGGGCCATCTGCACTACCGTCCCTAATTTAGAGGTGATATACTAGAGAGAAGACAGCTAGTCGACGCCACCCACCGCCAACGTTTGGGCTACTCTTTTATCATACTACTTTTTTAAGACCTCTTTTGAAGAAAGTTTTCACCCATTTGTTCATGATTATTACTTGTTTGCAAAGGGTCCATGTCAAACAGAAATCTTCCTTGTATCGTTTTTTTCATCAAAACGATACAGAATGTAAGACATAAAGAAAAAGAGTGAAATGAATCAACTGAGTTCATCTTATTTTATATTCAGAAGTCCTTGTATGAGCGAAAAATTATAATTCAAATTATAATTACAGAAATTGTAACTTAGGCCTATTATGTTTAATAAGTTATTGCTTAACAGATCTTGAATTACTTTGCATTTATATATTTTCCAAGTGACATTCTTGTTCTAACAAATAATAACAAATATATAAAATATAATAGGTGAAAAGTATACTTGAAAAGCGTACCGTCTACCAGATGCCAAATATAACTGTAGAACAGGAGAAGAATTGAAGAAACACTCATGTCTTAAAAGTTTAAAAAATTAATTTTTATTGCACAGACACTGCGTATGTGCAAGATTTGTACACTATACATTGTGTTAAAATATATATATCAACACAAAATTCTTCTTTGCAGTACAAATTGTGTTAAATAGCCTGTAACACGTGTAATTGTGTTGAATTTCAACACATGTTTTTTGGGTGAAGCATCTTCCTGGGCGAACGTGGCCTAAAGGCTAGGTTGTCCATGGTTCGCGGCCAAATTCCACTATTCGGTCAGACAAGAGTAGCCCAACGGTTGGCGATAAATGCTACTGACTCTCAGTTCAGAATTAGGAACTGGTTATGAGCAGACAGTCCTTGTGTAGTTTTTGGGAAAAATCCAGAAACAAAAGCGTCTTTCTAATTTTTATTTTTTATTAATAAGTTTAATTACGTGTTTACCTTTGAATATGTCTTAGATATTGTCATTTTTATTTTAAACATTTCTCATAAAGTGACACAAAGCTATAAACCTATCTAAACACCACATGTAGAGTTCAGCGAGTATTGTTTATTTTAGGCTTGTTTTTTGTTTGTTTGTTTGTTTTTAATTATGCACAATGCTACACAAGGGCTGTCTGTGCTCTGCCCACCACGGGTATCGAAACCCGGTTTCTAGCGTTGTAAGTCCGCAGACATACCGCTGTGTCACTAGGGGGCAATTATTTTAGGCAGTATGAAACTTAATTTTATTCCGAAATATAAGCTTTTCTCAGTTACAGCACAAATGGAAGTTCCATTGAAATTACCTGAAAGTCGTTGAATAGTTTCATACGTTCAATAGTTTCAACCTGCTTTCAGTGTAGTTTTTGAAAACGTTTCGAAAGACAACGTGAAACTATACAACATGTCGAAACACTGACTAAACCTTTCTTTAAAACATTACTCCAAAGTTGTAGTTCATATATATAATGTTTGCCAAAAATATAGCGATCAATAAGACGTATTATATACAGTTCGTTAAAACGATTTGATATAAAAAATTGAAATGCATTGATGAAACCCAAACTGTTTGCCGATATCAAACAACGGATAAATACAAAAACTAACAATAATTCAAGATGTAGTACACGTTTCACTCGTATTGTGTACATTTCAACAAAATGCAAATTTTAATATGTATACATTGGATGTATTAGATAAAACTGTATGCTAATCTTTCAGTTGTTTTCCAGAGAAACTATAAAAGAGGTACATAGTAGAACGTTAACGATTTTCTCATAATGACAAGAGTTGGTTTCAAAGTGTCGCCACCTATTGTTGTAATCTACAACTAGATTTTATTAAAGATTAGTTAGTTTGTATGATTGATTTCTGACAATAATAACCAACCAATACAGCCCAAGGCTACATTCTAGAACAACAATAACCCAACAATATATCCAAGTTGATATTTTAGAACAACAATAACCAACCAATATAGCCAGAGATCACGTTCTAAAACAACAATAACCAACCGATGTAGTACAAGACGATATTCTAAAACATAAACACACGATACAAACTAGGTTGATATTCTATAACAACAGCAGCACACGACATATCTTAAACTGATATTCTATAACACAATATTTGGCTAAGTTAATATCCTATAGCAACAATAATACGTGAGATAAATTAAGCTAATATTTTAAAACAATAGTAATATACGTTATAAAGTAGGTTGGTGTTCTCGAAAGCAAATCAATGGTTTCTTACTTTTACAAAAACGTTTAGAGTTTGATTGTTTTTCAATTTCGCGCAAAGCTACACGAGGACTATCTGCGCTAGCCGTCCCTAATTTAGCAGTGTAGGACTAGATTGAAGGCAGTTAGTCATCACCACCCACTGCTAACTCTTGGGCTACTCTTTTTATCAACGATTAGTGGGATTGACTATCACTTTATAACGCCCCCACGGCTGAAAAGGCGAGCATGTTTAATGGGATGGGGATTCGAACCCGCGACCCTCAAATTGCGAGTCGAGCGCCCTAACCACCTGGGCATTGTTACGATTAAAAAACCCGTTTTGTTTTAAGTACGAAGCTTGTTTTTTTTTGTTTTTTTGTAATTAAGCACAAAGCTACACAATGGGCTATCTGTGATCTGCCCACCACGGGTATCAAAACCCGGATTCTAGCGTCGTAAGTCCGCAGATATACCGCTGTGCCACTTGGGGGCCGTACGAAGCAATTTATTCTCCCACTCATACCAAGGCAACATATGTGTGTGGACTTTTTCTTCTCAAGCGTTATGAAAATTGTTTGATATACTTGAAACTTTTACTATGATATATTGAAACCATTTCCACAAGCGAGAAATGAACAATGTTACGTCACCAGAGCTATCTCTGGCGAATAATCCATGATAAGACTTTTGACACAAGTCATACTTTATGCTTCGAAAATCTAATTGGAAAAGAAGTCAACATTACTCAGCATATCACCGAACGTCAGTCAACATTACTCAGCATATCACTTTACTTGCTTGTTCTATTGACTTTTACATCATTGTTTTAATGATTTTATATGCTAGATATTATCGAGTTTGCTTACTTGCTTCATTGATCATCTTGCACGTCTTATTGATTTTCGTTTATTTTTCACAAATATGTTACCTGTTTGCTTTATTAACTTTTACTTCTTCTTCGTGATTTTTTCTTGCTTTCCTCCTTGATTTTATTCTCCTTTTTCCATTGGTTTTTACTTCCTAGGTTTATTGATTTTGCTGCATCTAAATTGTGTTGCTCAATTAGTATTGATTTGTTTTCAGTAAATTGTTTTTTATGTGTTTTTATAATATTATTTGAAAAAAGAAAAACAATATCGTTCTCTTGTAAAAAAAAGTTCCCTGAGGGTTGTTTTTAATTATGCACAAAGCTACACAAGGGCTATCTGTGCTCTGCCCACCACGGGTATCGAAACCCGGTTTCTAGCGTTGTAAGTCCGCAGACATACCGCTGTGCCACTGGGGGGCTCCCTGAGGGTAATTATTACAAAAACTAGGTATGGCCCGTCAAAAATGACAGGGCAACTACTACCACCCCCATAGTATACCCTAGCCTCACATTTCATAGATAGCTGAAATAAATAAATTTTGCGAAATCGAGCTTGACCAACAAAGAGGCAGAAAAGTGCAGTCGAGGCAGTCAAACGTTGGTAAGTTCATTTGTGAGCCAATCAGAATTAAGATCATTCATGAAATGAATTCGTGGCGCATTCCTAGAATAAAATAATTGGTAAAAATCAGTTAGATTAACAACTTCTAATATATTGAAAAGCCAGTGCGTTTTGGTAACACTATGTTCCAACAACGGCTTTTATGTCATGTTGTTTGGGGACAAAAGTATAACCTAACATTGTTGTTAGTCTATGTATTGAAAGTATAAAATTAAATGTTTAGACAAAAACTAGACAACCCGTGACCCGTTGGGTCAACCACTATTCAGAGGTTATGAATAATTCAAGCTAGTTTCAATATTGCAACGAAATGAAGGTTTATTTTGAGATAATTTAATTAAATATTTCAATCCATTCGTGTTATTCCTAATTCAAGAAAATATATTTGATTGTTGATCTGGAGTAAAAGGAAAGACCATTTAATTTTTTCAAGAAAGT
>NW_013669784.1:44013-44996 GCF_000517525.1 Limulus polyphemus
TTGATTTTCATTTTATTACCTCGTCTCCATAGTTACTATTAGCAAATAGTCAATAGTATTGTAGGACCATTTTATTGTTGTTCTTTCTAAAATAACACATTTTCATCTCATCATTTAATTTCTGTTGTGCATATATTGTTGTATAGAAGATATTTTAAAGTGATTCATCAGATAGAAAACGAAATTTTATAATAATGGTATGTACGAAAAGTGACCCGAAAAACGGTGATAACTCGGTAACAGGTGGCCCGATTTTAACAAAACTTGTGTTTATTCTTATTTCATTACAAATATGGCGCTATTGTGCGAAATTTTTGCTGTATTTAATTACAGACAAGCAAACACACAAACAATCTCAGAGTTTTAGTAGTATATAGATTAACAGAGACAATGGATTATGATGGTACATGTAACTAAACCAACATAAAAAACAACACATTGTACCAACACACTTAACTCTATTACTTTCAGTTTAACATTTGCATGCTCTGGAGTATCACACAGTCTACAATTTGTTTATAACACTGCTAGTAATCTTTGTATCCTTACCATTTATTATCGTTTCTTAGCAACTTCTATTTTCTGTTTGTGTGTTTTCAGTTTATCATAAAACATATTATGGTTCTCTTTATTTTATCTATTTTTTATATTTTATTTAAGTAATATATGTCATATGTTTGTATAGCTTCATAGTTAGTATTATAACTATACTATAATATTAGTACAATAATAATATTTTATACATTGTTATACACAAGTTAGAATAGAACTCCTACATTGTATACTTTAACCATCAATAATAATTGCTGATATTCTTACTAAGATTGTAATGAGTATGAACATCAAATAAACAAGGAAACAATTTTACTTACAGATAGAAATATTTTTGTGATAAAAATCACGTTAACTGCAAGATTGTTTTAACATTTCTCTAATTTTGTCGATTAAACGTAACGTTTAAAGTATTGTTACGTCTCCGTTTG
>NW_013669784.1:45006-46358 GCF_000517525.1 Limulus polyphemus
GTCAATAATACTTCTGACTGCAGTTCAATTACTCACTATCTATCTACTCACACATTACATTTCCTTCACCGCGTCACGTTTTCCCCCTCTTATATATATACCAGCCTACCCTACTAGTAAATACTAGAGCATTCGCCAAAGTACATGATAATTCTAGAAACGTTGCGTCACGGTGGTCATGTGACTCGCTGACGCAACAGTATGATACTACATATACAATTAGCGTTAGGGCGCTCCACTCTCAATCTGAGGGTCGCGGGTTCGAATTCCCGTCACACCAAACGTGCTCTCCCTTTTAGCCGTGGGGTGTTATAATGTGATGGTCAATCCCTATATTCGTTGGTAAAAGAGTAGCCCAAGAGTTGGCGGTGGGTGGTGATGACTAGCTGCCTTCCCTCTGGTCTTAAACTGCTAAATTAGGGACGGCTAGCGCAGATAGCCCTCGTATAGCTTTGCGCGAAATCCATAACAGACTTCAGCAGTGGCAGTGTTCGTTCTCACATAGGAGACTTACGTATTAGGTACCGACTACAATGATAGAATTGCTTTGTCCATCACAGAACCCTCGAGTCAGACGTATAGAACTGAAAACTTCACTTTTAAAGGTTAGATCACAGTTAGAACCTAAGTATAGAAAATCTACATAGCCCACGTTTTCTTTTCTAGCTGATGCAGTTGATCCCATAATTTGTGTACATAAGCAATCGTGCAATGGTTATTGTTATTACTTGTTATTACCAAGGTTATAAACAAAACTAAGAAAATCGCTTGTAGTCAGGGTAGCGTAATTCAATCATGTCCATTTAGATTTGCATAAGGTGATAACTATGCCTTTCCAACAACGGTAGTCAGTCAGCCAGATTGACAAATTTATGGTTTTGTGAAAATTTTGTTTTTACTCTACCGACTTTTTCAAGTACTTTAGTGGCTTGTTACTCTGCAATTGTTTAGTTTACTACTCAAAAGTTTGTGCAAAGTGCTTACAAAGCTTTGTTTACATGTTCTTTGCAGTTTGTTTGAGATTTTAATCTGTATTACATAGCTGGCCCATTCCTACTATAAGTACTTCCATACTTGTGACACTTCGCAGAAACAATACTCAAAATTTAGAAAGCCATATTAAAATAAATGTGTAAAATGCAGCAATATTTTCTTTCTACAACTTCAACTCATAAAACCGCGTCCTCTCTCACTCTTTCTTTCTTAAATAATAATAACATTGTTGATCTCAGACCAGACAAAGGTGATGGCGTACTTATATTGAACAAATGAGAGTACATCCATAAAATTGGCCCGGCATGGCCAGGTGGTTAGGGCGCTCGACTCGCAATCAGAGGGTCGCGGGTTCGAAT
>NW_013669784.1:47442-49861 GCF_000517525.1 Limulus polyphemus
CCTAAATCTTACCATAGGATGCGAAGAAACCATCCATGAACTGTAAGGGATTTGAAAAACAAATTAAAAAGGAAAATCTGAATTGATACTTTTGAAGAACTATACCCTTCTGGATTCCGTTCAGGTTTTATGTATGACCTAAGGTGCATAAAAACAATCCAAACCTCAAGCCCATTCTTTTCGGTATCGGATTACACAGTTACAAACTTGCCATGTTCTTTTTTCCAATTTTAAGCTCTCTAACTTCGTAGTTAATGACTTTTTTTCTTTCGATCAGGAAGTTTTCGAAAGTAGATCATTACATTATGGTCAGTTTTGATATTGGATCTCTTTTCATAGTCATTCTGCTCGATGAAACTGTTCAAATTTCCCTTGATAAACTATTTCCTTGATACTATGATCAACACTGTTTCCAAGTGGCAACAACTTGAACTACTCAAATCAGCTCTTAGTTACAATCATTTTGTTTTAAAGGGTTACTTTTATGATCAAATAGAGAGTGTATCTATAGATTCATTGCTGGGACCAATAATTAGAAATTTATTTCTTTGTCATTATGAGCGGTTGTGCTAGACAGGTGTCCTGGGGAACGTTTTTCGCAACAAAGAACATATAATTAACTTCCAGAACTACCTTAATTATCAGCATAAATATACAAGATGACATTGAGGCTTAAAATAAACTACCATTTTTAGATATTCTAGTTAACCACTTGAATACTCAATTTACAACATCCATCTACCGAAAGAAAATTTTTTATTGATCTATACACCGCTTCGACACCTTTGTAGCAGATTCGTTCAAACAAAGCTTACAACATCTATTCTAACTAGACCTTGATTCACTTTGAAATTACGTTTTTACAATACCCCTTGAAACGTAAAGATTAACAGTTAAAGGTTTCTTGAAAAAATGATGTGTACTTTTGTTAAAAACAAAATGGTGCAGACTAAAAGAATCACAGTCACTGCTTCAAACTTTTCGTTTCTCAGGTTCCTTGACTAACTGGTGAAGAAAGCCATCTTGAACAGTTTCCAAAAACCTTTCTCCTTCACGATTTGACTCTAGAATTTCCCAATCAATATGCCTACTTTGCCTCCTGTTGATGGACCTTCACCATATTTGGCATGGAGGTTTTTCGGGTCTATGCGGAGATACATGCAAACTTGCGATTTCACATTTTGTGTTTTGCAGTTTTAATAGGCGTTTTTTTTTGTTTACAATGACCTATACTGGAAGCAGCTTTTCATGTCCTAAGATAACCTTTCATTAATCATGAATTTACGTAACTTCAGTCCAGAGGACGGGTACTCCAGCTAGCTTCTTATACTTCTAGCATTACAATAGTAACAATTAAGCCTACACTTATCACTATTTCTATACTCAATTCCTATGCTAAACTGTTCTCTACCTCTTATTCGTTTTGCATTTAGTTTATTCTGGCCCTCACTACTATCAATTCCTAGTTTAAAAGTTCCCTTCCAGCTGAGTTAATAGCCGTAGAAAACAAGTCAGCCCCTATCTCATTTGAATGTAAACCATCCATTCCAAAAAGCTATGTTCTTCCGCTAAACTGATCCTACAAGTCCAACCAGCCAATCTGCTCATCCTTACAAAATTCAGTTATGGCCTTTTTCTTTAAATGCCCTTGTACTTATTAATTAGCTCCTCTGACCTACCTTTCACCTACATGCTCCACAAAAACTGTATATCTGCTAGCCTCCTTTATTTATATCCTCCACCTGTGCCCCTAGGTACCACAATCTGATTCTTTTCTCCCTATTTACCCCACAGATTATCTTACCCACATGCCGTATCAAAGAATCACCTATAACTATAACCTCCTTGTCATCATCCACATCCTTCTCTGACCCTTTTGTTTTCCTCCCTCCAATACTTCCTCATCTGCAGAAGCCAAGGGCTGAAATTTGTTGCTCAATATTGCAACTCTTTATAAGGTGGGCGTCTTGTTAACAGATCCACTGGCAACCAAAGTTCCCGACCAAACATTAACTTTGCTAGAGCGTATCCAGTGGCTTCATGCTCTGCTGTCCTATAGGCCATCAACAGTGGAGGGAGTAAGACATCCCAGTCATCTTGGTGGCTATTACAAAACTTTGCCAGTTCCTGTCCTAGTGTCCTGTTTTACTTTTCTACCATCCCATCAGACTGTGGGTGAAGTGGCGTTGTCCTGGTCTTTCGGATGCCAAACAACTTGCAGCATTCTTGGAACACAGCTGATTCGAAGTTACGGCCTTGATCTGAATGCAGTTCATATGACATATCAAATCTGAAGAAGAAATCACTAATAGCCATAGGCTACATTTGTGGCTTCCTGATTTGGTATCGCATATGCCTCAGGCCACTTAGTGAAATAGTCCATCACCACACAAATGTACTTACATCCAGCACGAGTTTT
>NW_013669784.1:50667-67669 GCF_000517525.1 Limulus polyphemus
CAGGACTGAAGATGTCTGCATTAGGGTTTAGCTGCGGGGTCTGGAAGGAGTTTGCCATTGTCTGGGGCTGATTAAGTCGATGGTTAATGTATCCTCCTTGTGTAAAAGACAATAAATCATCCTTTAATGTATCTAATTCACTTTTAAATTTACTAATGTTTTCCATTTGTACTTCTTGCCACTGTTGTTGACTTTCCTGTAACTGTTGGAGACTTTCTTCCTGTTTATTTTCTTTCTCTTCCATCCACTGTTGTAGTCTCTCTTTTTGTTCATTTTCTTTCTCCTCCAACCACTGCTGTAGTCTCTCTTCTTGTTTCTTTTCTTTCTCCTCCAATAGCTGTTGTAATCTCTCTTCTTGTTTCTTTAATTCACTATAATTCACAACGAACGACTCACGTGCTCGACTCAACAGTAGTCTCTATCTCTGTCTGCAGTTCAATTACATTACATTGTTGCCGTCACTTCTTACCGGTCTTGTATATACAAGAATATCGCATATCTAGTAACCTCTCGAGGCTTCAGGAAAGGACGTGAACGTTCGAGAATACGACGTGTTACTAGAATCACGTGACCCCCGCTGTCGTAACAATACTGTTAAAAGCTATATTTTCATTGTTTTATATGATATGTTTGTTAGAGGTTATGATCAAGTAAATTAGACAAAGATCTAGATGGGTATATTAGTAATGAATATGAGAATTAGTGAAGTACTGAATTCAGTTTGTTCAGGAAGTTATTCGGCAATACTTATCATATTAATTCTTCTATTTCGTTACTCGGTGTGTTACGTGTTTGGTTACCGAACAAAGTTAAGTTAAGCGTACGTAACTCATTTTGCATTAAAACATTGTATATGAAGTCACGCCTACATATATTTGCGAAGTTTATGTTGAAAAATTTAAGTTTTTGAACTTAGGTATACAACGTTTGTTAACGGAAACGTATCCTGTAGAAACGTTATAAGGAAAAATAAACTAATTCTTTATGTCAAATGGTTTGGACTTCGCATTATTTTCACCAAATAATCTAATAAACATACCCAGTGATAGAACATGTTAATAAAGTATGCCAAGAATAAATGTTCGTTTGTGCGTGATTTGATATTTTGTAGGTTATGCAATAACATACTAAATAAAACATACATAAGGCAGTTTATCCTGAACAAACAGTAACATTAACGTCACTGCACAACTTAACCACTTCTAAAATTTTCAAGCTACTTTTTTTGCTGGAAAATGTTACACTATTTTACTTTTAAATCCCAAATAATATATTTCAAAAAATGACTTGAAAAATGATGTAAAAAATATTTATAAGGTATAAAAGTTGATTATTTAGATGGCGCAACGGTTGTAAACATGTCAGCCTAGTAAACGAAGGTGACGTGGAGAAGTGTTTATGAAAATAACGTCTACTGCGACTTACAGCATGATTTCAACTGAGCTGATACTGTTATAAGTTATTCATAGTTAAAGTTTTCATGAAAGAAAATTTGAATTTTATATAATAGTATGTTCGAAATAACAGATTTTCAAAGTAAGGTGCTCTCGAATCTTAAGAGTCTCCTAATTTTACTCTTACAAGTTACACTGTAACTTACAGTTAGTATATACCTAGGTTTTTTTACTACAAAAGTACAATTTTAATTTGTTATGATGTTCAGTTTGTAATATTAATGTGCAGTTGATTTTACACAGGATATTAAAATTTAAGCTAAATTATAGGTACGAAGTTAGTAAAAAAGTCGTACCCAAGAGTTACTCTTCTAATTACAGCCGTTACTGAGTATTCAAGTTGAGGATATCAAAGCTAATACTCGGTAATTAAATTTAATGTATTTGGATTTGTGTTAATGTTTATAATATAAGAGGAGAAGGCTTTTCTAGTTTTAATCGGGGTTTGTTACAACTTGCAGACCACAAGATGATACTGATGAAATTAATGAGAGACTACAGGGAGGTAAAGAATTCAACTGTTGATGAGGTTATAATTAAAGGAGATTTTAATTTCATTTTCAGGCATATAAATTGGGAAATATTAGACTCTTATGAGTCAAATCTTGAGGGAAACGGGTTTTTAGAAACTGTTCAGGATGGTTTTCTCTAACAATTGGTTAGAAAACCTACTAGGAACAATGTTATTTTGGACTTATTGTTAACTTCTAATAAAGAAATGGTTGATAGGACAAAGATTGGGGAATATCTGGGTTCCAAATTAAAAAAGAAAAGTTTAGAAGGATTGACAAGAATTATATGCTGTCAGTTGGGCAACTGAAGTATTTGGAGATACTGATTAAATTTGGAAAAATTTTACAAATAGTTTTCTAAGTATTACAGAAAAGTGTATTCCTCATGGACATAGAAGTGTGGCTGCAAGTAAAAAAAGCTAGGTTGGCTCTCAAAAACTAAAATTTAAAAAAAAAGCATTATAAATGTAAGAAGTTTAAATTGACTGCAATGATGGGAGATTTGGAGGATTATAGAAGATAAAGAGAGTTGATGAAATGGGAAATTAGAAAAAAAAAGTATATGAAAAAAGTTGGTTGAAAATGTAAAAATTAATAGTAAGGATTTCTTTAGATACATTAAGGGTAAGCAAAAACTTAGGATTGGAGTAGGACCCTTGAGGTATGATACAGGAAGGCTAATATCTGATGATTATGTGATGCTTGGGTTATTAAATTCAACTTTTTCTTCAGCTTTTATTATTGAAGATTTAAGCAATATTCCTCATACTGAACTGTTGCTACATTAAAATATGATTAAACAAGATGATCACATTAATTCTGAGCTTGTTAAGAAAAAATGTAGAAGTTTAAGGAATGATACGACTCCTGTACCAGATAGTGATTATCCAAGGAAGGTTTTGAAAGATGTTAAGGCTTGGATAAGTGAACCACTTGCTCCTATTTTTTCTAAGTCCTTAAGTAGTGGGCGGGTGCCAGAAGATTGGAAGTTGGCTGATGTTACTCCTCGTTTCAAGGGAGATGATAAAAATTATCTCAGTAATTGTAGGCCTGTTAGTCTTACATCATTGAAAAGTTTTTGAAAGTCCGATAAAAGATGCTTTGAAAAGTCATTAAAGGCAACAAAGTTTGAATTTTTTTTTATAAAGTCAGCATAATTTCACTAGGCAAACATCTTGCCTTACTAATCTTTTGACATTCTTTGAAGAGGTTACTATTTATGTAAATGTGGGTATGGGTGTGGATTTTATGTATCTGGTTGATTTGACAAGTTGCCACCAGAAAGGCTTGTTCATCTCTAGGTGTGGGGGATAGGTTGCCTAATTGGATAGAAAATGGGCTAGATTGAAGAAATTAGAAGGTTGTTATAAATGAATTAATGTCAAACTGGATTAATTACATGAGTGGGGTATCTTCAGGGCTCAGTATTAGGACCTGTTTTTTATGTACATCAGTGATGTAGATGATAGAATTATTAATAAGTTATTTAAAGTTTTGGGTGTTGTTGGTTGAGAGGAGGATGCTTGTGCTGTACAAAAGGATTTGGATTATTTGTTGAGTTGGGTGAATAAATGGCAGATGACTTTTAATTATAATAAATGCAAAGTAATGCATATTGGATAGCATAATTTGAATTATGAGTACAGTTTTGATGAGAATAACTGTAACAATCTTCTGGTTCATCAGTATCTTAATCTATCCAGGCAATAAGCTGTTTACTAGTGGCAAGGCAAATGGGATTTTAGATTGTATTTACAGAGATATTGAATAACAAGTGTAAAGAAGTTATAATGTCATTGGGTAGGCTACATTTGGAGTAGTGTGTTCAGTCTTGGGCTCCTTTCCTTAGAAATGGAATTGAATTGTTGGAAAGAGCTTAGAAGAGGGCTACCCAGGATGGAAAGGTTGTCATACGAGGATAAGTTAAGATCTCTGAACTTGGTTTCTCATGAAAAAAGAAGTTAGAGGAGATCTGATTGAGGTGTTTAAGATTGTTAAAGGAATTGATGGCGTTGATGTATCATCTTTTTTTCATATTTAATGGTGAGACAAGGGGGACAAGTATAAATATTGGAATGGTGGGAGCCATCTTTTGCTCTCTGGAATGGTTGCCTTCAGATGTGGTAGATGAAATTAACTTGAGGGAGTATATGGGAAAGCTTGATAAATATCTGATTGATAAGGGCTGGCTTTGAGGCTTTTTTTACCCTAAGGGTTTAATTTAGTAAATAGAGCAGCCTAGGTAAATCAAAAATATCTCTTTCCTTCTTTTGATATTATGTTACCAATGTAGTGAAGTGTAACACTGTAACTTGTAAGAGACAGTAGGTGAGAAGTTTATGCTGCTGTGAGACCAGTGTTTAGCGTAAGTGAAAAAAAATATTTCTTCATTTCTGTTAATTATATCACATCTGTCATCCATGTTGAATTCTGGGTGAGATGGTGAAGACTGAAGTTAAATAGGGAGAGATTACATATTAGTTTTTATAAGGAAAGAAAATGCACCATTTCTCTCTTCTTTTTTTTTTTTAAGGAGGTAACAGAAATAACTTTATTTACTTGTAAACTTTTTTGATTGAGTATTTCACCATATGAAACCAGTTTTAAATTTTGTTGTTTTTTCCTAAATTTCAAAGAAGTTAAATAAAGAAAAAACTATCATTACCAATTTAGCTTTGGTTTTACTTTCTCACTTAGAGAACATAAAGAATATGAAGTTAAGTACAGTAAAAGTGTTTGGTGGTGGTGGGGGAGAGAAACCAAGTTATATATAAAAATAATTGTGAATCTGGTCAGATTTTGAATAATTTTCACAGGAATATAAACTGGAGATTTTAACCTATTAATAGTATTTATCAGCCTCTGTTAAATATATAGATTTTATTAGTTTTTTTACATAAATACATAAAAGATTTTAAGTGCTTTAAGTAGAATAATATTTGTAAAGAAATGTAGATGAAAAGCTACATTTCTAAATACTTCCTTTACAACATGCAAACATTTCATCTTCATTATTCTTGCTATCTTCCACAGAAATTGGTGTTGGACTAACAGGTTTTGGGGTAGCTTTCATATTTCTGGGTGTGCTGTTTATTTTTGATAAAGGACTTCTGGCTATTGGAAATGTAAGTGAAATAACCTTTGTTCAGAAAGTTATTTAACTGAGGTATGCTTACTGTTCTCTCCAAATTTAAGTTTTAAGTGAGAAATAAAAAAAAAAAGATGCCCATATATGCATCATGTTGTTTGTATATATATCAATTTTTGTATTCGGTAGTTTTCATGCTGTTAGACATTTAGGTGAGGCCTTATACGTCACTTGGCATGAAGAGGATTAAGTAATACATTTGGGTACACTAGTACGATATCTGTGTGCTTGAATTTTTTAACAGTTGTTGGTACTACAAATCAGTCTTTTTTTTCCCCCCCTTCACAGCATTAATGATGTTAGAAATATTTTTCACTGAATCTAGATAGAAGTAGTAATGGGGAATTTAAAAAAGGTGCTTGTTTGTAAAATTCAAAACCCCATAAGAAGCTTTCTTTACAAAACTTTAACATTTAAATTCAAAAGTGCAATACATTGTACCTACCTATTATTTTTCAAACTGTTTTATAATTTTGGGAAAGTGTTCATTTAAAAGACTTGTTGTTTCTTTGCCAAATTTTTAAAGGTGGATTTTAAATATTAAAGTGTGAATTACTCGTAGATGAAAACAAAGTTTTTACACATTTCTTTATTTTATCTAATACGTGCTTACATTCTAAAAAAAAATTATAATGTAAGAACTTTCAGAGCAATGAATTATTTCCTGTCCATGTGTTTAAACAGCACTTCCTTTTATAGGAAAATATTAAGAACAAGAACACATGGAAACGTTTTAAATAAGCTACTTAACTATATTAAAGCCTTTGTACATATTATCAATAATAATGATAGATTTTAATAAGGAACTTTGAAATGTGAAAATGAGTTTCAAATATTAGAAAAATTATACTACAGTACATTTTTGGTTTCTCTGTGTTCAGATTTAAAATATTATTATTATTATTCGTTTTAGACAACATTTTACCTGTTTAGGTTGTATAGACTTTATTCTAAAAATTTTCTGTTTGGATAAATTTTTCTTTTTTTTTTCAGATATTATTCATATCTGGACTGGCTTTTGTTATAGGATTGGAAAGAACCTTCTGGTTTTTCTTTCAGCGGCATAAGTTGAAAGGGACTACAGCCTTTTTCGGTGGAATTTTTCTCGTTTTATTTGGTTGGCCTATTGCAGGAATATTAGTAGAAACTTATGGATTTATCATGCTTTTCAGGTACATGCATGTATATACAACATTTTTATTAAATTTAAACATTTTAAATTTAATGAAGCCAAGTACAAGTTGTATATATTAGAAAGTATATATACCTGGTAGCTCTTGGATTTGATTTTATTATAAAAACATTCAGACGACATCTTTGTACTTAATATTATTCTTATTTCATTTTGAAAGATTTGATTTCTTAACCCTATCAAATTGATGCCTGTATGTCAGATTTCAAAATTTATGTGAAAATAATAATTTTAATCCTGCTTCACAGATTTGTAACAATATTTTATAATTAACTAGCAGCATTACCCAGGTTTTTTTTTAAAAAAAACTACTTTCTCCGTTTCCTCATTCCATATTTCGATAGATAAAAAATATTTTGTGAATGTATGAAAAAAAAACAACCTTAGGTTTGATTTTTGAAAATAATCTATAAACCTATTTTAAATCAGGGATTCCTTATGAATGATGTTTTTTTGTTTTTCCTTCATTTGGCAAGGATAAATAGGCCCTTATGAAGAATACTTAGATTATGTTATACACGTATGAGTTCTCGTTTTGGCGAAAAGGATAAGCCTAGCTCTATTTCCCCCATCCCCCCTCCTCAAATATTAAAATTTCAAACGTAAATATGTATGTAATATTATGTTGAATTAGCTTAAATGTAAATTTAATATATTTTTATAAATGTGATATCACATTCACATTACAACATTGATATATGAAATATACTACAAACAAAATGTACTTTATAATGTATCAAAAGAAAAAAATCCATTTCCAGGTATCAAGCCACCCAGAGAAAAAAAAGTAGAATAAAATACACTTGCTAACTTGACTTTAATCTCATTTTACACAATAAGTATAATAATGTAAGCCTTACTCGTTTCATATAGTCTATTTTATGACAGATGGCATAATTTTATTATATAGGCTAGGCCTACTGTTTGCTTTTTTACACAGAACATTCTAATTCTGCATACATTTCTTTTGTGTGGTTGAATATATGATGTATTAGTTGATGTATAATTACTGATCTATAATTAAATAGGCCTATAATGCTATGTTTTAAATTAAATGTTAACATAAACTTACCAAAAAATATTAATTTTGTGTAGAATTTATTCGTATAATGTATATGTTAATGTTAAAATTACCGGTTTGGCTAGCAGATGATAGGCACGTATATCAACGAAAAATTGTCGTTTTGTGCACCTTCATATAAGGTAAGTGTGACCTGTGCATTGAATGCAGCGGACAAACAGAGAGATTTTGAGTTTTGTATATAAACATTTTGTAACAATTTATTTTGTATAATTTGAAAAAACTAAATTTCAAAATGTTGAAACTAACATTTCTGTGGAGCTTTAAGGAGTCTTGCCTATATACAATGCACTTATCGATTTTTTTTTGAACTTATTTCTGCCTATCCCAAAGAATAGTTTTTATTTGCTACGTAACTATCATCCCTTCAGCAAAAAATTAGCCAAGTCTTGTTTCTCTCTCAAGATTTTCCTTCTCTGTTCAAGGATTTATTATTACAAATCTTTGTTCACACCCTTTGTAATAGTTAGTATTATCTCTGTAATAATACCCTTGTGTAATAAAAATAGAATTATCTATGCCCTTGTGTAGTAAAATTGGTATCGTCTATTCCTTTGTGCAATAACATTAGTGTTATTTATATCTTTGTGTAATAAAGTTAGGGTTATATATTTCCTTGTGCAATAACATTAGTGTTATTTATATCCTTGTTTAATAAAGTTAGGGATATCTATTTCCTTGTGCAATAACATTAGTGTTATATCCTTGTTTAATAAAGATAGGGTTATGTATTCCCTTGTGTAATAAAATTAGGGCTACTTATATCCTTGTTTAATAAAGTTAGGGTTATCTATTTCCTTGTGTACATAAAATTTGTATAATATATATTCTTCTGTGATAAAGTTAATATTATTTATACCCTTTTTCAATGAAATTAGTTTTCTCTATATCCTTGTATAATAAAGTTAGGGTTACTTATATCCTTGTGTAATAAAGTTAGGGTTATCTATTCCCTTGTGCAATAACATTAGTGTTATTTATGAACTTCTGTAATAAAGTTAATATTATTTATACCCTCTTTCAATGAAATTAGTATTCTCTATATCCTTGTGTAATAGTATTATCTGTATCCTTGTTAATATTATTATAATATTACAAAGTTTATTTATTGTTATTGATAAATAACATATTTGTAGACAAAAGAAAATCTTTATAAAAAAAAGTAACATTCGAAGATGCTCATGATTTTATATATATATATATATATTTCTTTTTTCTGGCTAGTGGGTTCTTTCCAGTAGTAGTAAACTTTTTGAGAAGAATTCCAGTACTGGGGACTTTGTTATCATTGCCGTACATAAGTAAGGTATGTCTTGAATGTGTATTTTCTAGTTTAAGTAATGAGAATTAGAACCTTTTCTAGTTTAAGTAATGAGAATTAGAACCTTTACTTGTTCATGAAAACCTATTGTATGTAATTCCTTTCCTTACTTCTGCTTAGGCTAAGAAACAGTAAGTACAACACAATGTTATTTGTAATTTGCCTTATAAAGCAAGTTCAAGTATGAAGAATATCCTTGTCAAAGTCATATAAAAAATATTGTGAAATTTAAATCATTATTTACGTTTACACATTGATCAAATTCAGTTTATTCCTTCATATCAGTCATATTAGATCCATTTTAAACTTGTTAAAAAATTTCTTAAAATATCAAAAATTAGGAAAAAAAAACCTAACTTTTGAAAAAATAAAACAAAGTGGGTTTAAACTTTGCCTTTAGGAAGTGTTCCAACTTCTTTTTCTCTCTCCCCTGAAATACGAGTTACTTTAATTATTTAATTAGTCAGACACACATGTTGAAGGTGGCAAGTACTGTCATCTTGGTTGTGGAAAAATAGTAATCCTTTCCACATGAGCCAAAGGCTATGTCATCGCATTTGTTGTCTCGCATACAAAATTGTATTGAAATGCTGTTTTATGACTTTATGTCATTAAGTTTGGTATCAAACTGTAGATTATAATTCAAATTTTCATATTATATATTATTTAATTTCTTAATTTAAAAGTAAATATTAAAAAAATACATCTAAATATTAATTTTTGTGTCATGTGGTACGTCGAATGCAGCACTTGTTCAAATTAGATGTTTGTGATGTCAAAATACTAATTTTATAGTTTTGTACGAATTAGGAACCCAAGTTACCGATATTGACAAGGTAGAATATAAGATGAGAACCTCCTATCTTTTCTATTTGCTGAGATATTGTTTTTACTTTTATTTAACAATGACCAATTGTTCGAAGTGCTGCACTCATCTAGTCTGAAAGCAAATAAAGAACATTCCAAATATCCTTGCCAAAAACTGTGTGCATATCTAATTTTTATGTATGACACAAGGCAAAACAAAAAGGATGTCACCAAATTTTTTTACCCTTTTTTTCACAAGTAATATAAAAAGTCAACGGCTGTGCTACTAATTCTGAAGAATTTCTAATTTCTTTCAAGAAGATACATATAGATTCAAGTGATCTGCTTGTTAGTTTTTACGTGAATGACCTGTTTTCCAATATTCCATTTTCAGACCATTCGTTTGTTACCAAACTAGAATTTGATAAAACACTATCCATTCTTATCTTTGACCAAACACACTTATGGAATTAATAACTTACTGCAACAATAGTTTCTATTTCCAATTCCAACATGGAACATTATTCTCATTCAGTGCTACCCTCTATATGCAAAATAAATAGGAAAATTATAACTTTCAAGTTTCTTGCTTTGAACAGACTGATGTTTTAGCAATGGGTTTGATAGTCTCACTGCCTTTCACTAAAAAGGACATTAAAAACTTCAAATTCCTGACTTCACCTTCTCTTATAAAAATACTGTAGATATTATGTTGGCAATACCTTCACAATCTGGCAACATGGCTAAAAAAACAGTCACAGACTTACTATCTCAACTCTCCTCTATACACAACAACATGAACTTAAAGTTTCGATTGAAAGAAAACAGACTCTACCCTTTTTAGTTGTTCTCATCCCCAACTGGGTTAGCAGCAGGTTTACAGTACTAAAATCCAGGGTTCTTTCCCCATGGTGGACAGAGCTCAATAGCCTATTGTGTAGTTTAAAATAGACAAATAAACAATGTAGTTCTTGTACTTGGAGAAGTATTTCACTTTCCTACTACATTTTACAGGAAACCAACACACACGAACGTGTATCTTAACTTACAGTCTAATCATCTCCATGCTGTCAAAAGAGATGTTTAGTTAACTCAGCTATATGAGTTTGCAAAGGACCACTTACAAACCACACTGAATCACATTAACCCTTTCACGGTGGGCTCGTGCAATTTGCAGAAATCGAGTCGCGAATGTCACTTGTACGGTAATACGTATAGTAACTCCGAGATTTCTTAACGTATCCTCTCAGAAACTGATAAGATTTTGTTAAAGATCGTAAGTATCTTGTACACAAAGAATGACATTATTATAATTGTTTTCCTAAAAATGTTATTTTCTTTTGTAGTTACTCTAATTCAAAATAGCCCCCCCCCCCCCCCCACGTGGCACAGCGGTATGTCTGCGGACTTACAATGCTAGAAACCGGTTTCTATACTCATGGTGGGCAGAGCACAGATAGCCCATTGTGTAGCTTTGTGCTTAATTCCAAACAAACAAACAAACTAATTCAAAATAATTACCAATTCAGTGCAAGATGATTTTTATTTTAAGTATAAAAATATTTTTCTTTGTCGTATAGTTTTCACATTTTATTTGCATAATCTCTAGAACCTCCTAAAAAAAAGATATCAAAAGTTTTTAAGATAAATGTTTATATTTTGTTTTTCATTTTCTCTAGCTATTATCATGAACCTACAATGCAATGAAATAATTAAAATTAGGAAATAGAAAAAAATACATACCTATTAATTTTTTGTAGAATATCTTAAAATATTTTCCTTTTGTTATATTCATAATATTAGGTCGTTTCCTTTTCAAGTGTTGTAAATTTTAATGTTTTATTTTCCTTTCTTGTCCTTTACCACCTATTATTTATCAACGTTACCCTTGAGGCATATTATAGTGTCTTTGGGAGACATGCACAACCCTTCGACAAAATTGTCATTCAGCATGTAATATCGTAAGCCTTGAGTAAAGCAAAGTATGATGTATATTTAAATAATGTTTAAATCTTTTAATTATATATTTTAAACCATAACTAATACATAATTAACTAAAATATAATAGTAGGACCTAAGTACAATTTAAACTGTATCTCTAACTATAACATATTTAGGTAAGAAACAACTGTAAGTGCTATAGTTGATCAAGCAGTCAACAATACTACAGTCAGTTACATGTACTCTGTACCAATTTCAAAATAGCTGTTGTTAGATTATAATACAAAATGACCTCTTTCTAATGACTATACACATGTATATGTAACATTTACATGTAGGCTATAAATCTCAAACAAATCTGTTGAAGGTGGGAGTGACAAATGTCGTGTTGAAAACATTATTGCTTGTTTCAACTATACTTCATTCATAGAACTTTGAAATTAATGAGTCAAAAGGTTATTTAAGCATCTTGTATTATTGAAGATGCAGAGTGCCAAAGCAGAGAATTTTCATAATTCATTGGTTATGTAATAATACATCTAAAGTTATAACTAATTCATTAAAGGTTTTTTTTTAATAAAGGACTTAACACGGGGTTAGTCTTACATCATTGAAAAGTTTTTGAAAGTCTGATAAAAGATACTTTGAAAAGTTATTTAACAAAGCTTAAAATCTTTTTATAAAATCAGTGTGGTTTTACAAGTTGAAATGTTTGCATTAGTGATATTTCGACTTTCTTTGAAGAAGTTACTGCTTATGTAGATGAGGGTATGGGTGTGGACATTCTTTGAAGAAGTTACTGCTTATGTAGATGAGGGTATGGGTGTGGACATTTTTTGAAGAAGTTGCTGCTTATGTAGATGAGGGTATGGGTGTGGACATTTTTTGAAGAAGTTACTGCTTATGTAGATGAGGGTATGGGTGTGGACATTCTTTGAAGAAGTTACTGCTTATGTAGATGAGGGTATGGGTGTGGATTTGATGTATCTGGATTTTCAGAGATCATTTGACAAGGTACTACATTAAAGGCTTGTTAAAATAGCTATCTCCGTAGGTGTGGGGGATAGGTTGGCTTCTTGGATAGAAAACTGTCTGGATGGAAGAAAGCAGAAGGTTATTATATATGGAGTTCAGTCAAGCTGGATTAAAGTCACAAGGGGGGTACCTCAGGGCTCCATGTTAGGACCTTTACTATTGTTAGTTTACATCAGGGACATAGATAAAGGAATGATCAATGAATTATTTAACTTTTCTGATGATGTTAAAGTTTTGGATGTTGCTAGCTATGAGAAGGATACTGCTGTTTTACAGGACTTAGATTATTTTGTGAGTTGGGTGAGCAAATAGCAGATGGGTTATAATTATTATAAATGCAAGATAATCCACCTAGGTTATCACAACTTGAATTATGAGTATAATTTTGATGAGAATAATTTTAACAGTGTTATGGAAACAAAACGATCTTGGTGTTCTGGTTAATCAGTTTCTTAAATCACCCGAGCAATTTGCTGTTGCTAGTGAAGAGCAAAAAAGATTGTAGGTTCTATCTACTGAAATACTGAATACAAGTCTAAAGAAATTATAATGTTATTGTATTGATCATTGGTTAGGCCGCATTTGGAGTATTGTGTTTAGTCTTGGAATCCTTACCTTAGAAAGGACATTCAATTGTTGGAAAGGATTCAGAGGATGGTTACTGGTATGTAACCTGGGATGTAAAGGTTATTATACGAGTATAGGTTAATACATCTGGAATTATTTTCTCTTGAAAAAAGAGGAGTTAGAGGGGGATCTGATTGAGGTGTTTAGGAGTGTTGAGGGAATTGATAGTGTTGATGCATCATCTTTCTTCGTGTTGTAAAATTTTTTTATTTACATCTCAGATGCTCGATATCAGGACCTAAGAATAATCACAGTGAAATATATATTGGATTTACTTTGTGTATGCCAATCTTTACAATACTAGACTTGTAAAAATTTAACGTCTCTTTTGAGATGCATTTTCTTAAATTAAGTTAGTGTTATTTTAGGAAGACTGAATTGGGACTTTCACTTTTAGGTCAGGTGGCTCTCGTTTACCTGCTCCACTCCATCACAATGATTTTTTAGATCAGGTGGTTCTTGTTTACTAGCTCCCCTCCATCACAATGATTTTTTAGGTCAGGTGGTTCTTATTTACTAGCTCCCCTCCATCACAATGATTTTTTTGGGTCAGGTGGTTCTTGTTTACTAGCTCCTCTCCATCACAATGATTTTTTAGGTCAGGTGGTTCTTGTTAACTATCTCCCCTCCATCACAGTCATTTTCATTCATAACTATCTGTTGTTCCAGATCGGCTTGATTTGTGATTTTGAAACTGTCTATTGCCCTAAATGCTCTGCCAGTTTTTACATTTCTGTGGAAGCTCCCTTTTTTTGAAATGTGGTGTCATTTGGCTATATATCATTTAACAATCATGCTATATGAATATCCTTCCTTAGAAAGGGCCGTGATATATACACCTCCCCATCCATAGTGACATTACACATTATATATACACCTCTCCACCCATAGTGACATTACACATTACTTATTGTCATTTCAACATGACACAAACATTTATATGCTAAACATATGAGTGATACCACAGTTTGCACCTGTGGCAACACATCATTGTACTAACATATAAAAATATTCTTACAAAATCTGATTAACCCTTTTTAATATTTTATATCGGAAGTAGCGAACCCATGGCATGCAACACAAAAACTTGCAGCTCATGTGTCGATTAGAAAATGTTACATGTTGAACCATGTAGTCAATTTTTTTTGGAATTTCTGCAAATGTAATATTATTAATTATTTTATTTAATGTATAATGCCTTTTAATTTCACTGCTTGAACTCTCTGCTCATGTCAGGCTCGGATCCAGGGGGTCTGGACCCCACCGTGCTCGGGCAAAGCATAATTAAAATTTCTTTTAATATCTAGATAAAGAAATTTTATAAATAAAAAAACAAAAAAAATAACCCAAGTAATAATAAGTTAACCTTAAAAACAAAATAATAATTTTTTTATTATAAGTAAGATGCCTTCCGTCTTATTCTTTTATTTACTTTTTGTTTTATTTGGACCCCCTCCTACTCAAAATTTTGGATCCATCCCTACATGTATATGGACTTTGAAGTGAAGTGATTTTTGTAGGTCAGTAGCAAAATTCAGAACCTAAAATCGGCACAACTGGTTTGTGTGATTACGTCCAATATATTTGTAATTTTGAAAAATTAAGCATCTTATTTAGATTTGTTGTAAAAAGTAGAAGATTGTATCATAGTTTGCTTGTATGGCTTTTTAACCATACTTTACTGAAGTTTGAGACTGGTAACTTGTTCAGGAGTAAGTATATATATATATATATATATTCGCTATTAGTGTTTCAAATAATTGTAACAAATGTTTCTAAAACTACAAAAAAATGCAACAGGTGAAACAAACACACATTTCTGTATCATTTTAGCAAAAAGCATAATAATAGGAGGTTAGCATCTTCTTTGATTAATCTAAAGACTCAACCAGTTTTTTAATTTAAAAAAAATAAAAATTAAAAATTGTGAATATTTTGTTGAAAGAAACTTCACTTATGTAAGGGTTATTTGTTTGATAAAAAATCAGAAAAAAATATTTTTTATGTTCTAGAAGCAGTCTTCTAGAGGTTAGCACCTTCTTTGATTAATCTAAAGACTCAACCAGTTTTTTAATTTAAAAAAAAAGAAAAATTAAAAATTGTGAATATTTTGTTGAAAGAAACTTCACTTATGTAAGGGTTATTTGTTTGATAAAAAATCAGAAAAAATCTTTTTTATGTTCTAGAAGCAGTCTTCGTATGAAACTAAAGTGGTACTGAAATTGAACTATAATTTTTTTTTTCCAGGTAGTTGACAGAATAGGAGGTGATCCTAATAGATCAATGGTATAAGAAGAATTTCTATATCATATTAGACATTTGAACCTTATTAAATTCTATGTACTGTGCAAACGGGTCCTAATGGCATATTTACAAGTGGAAAATAAATTCAACATATCTGACAAAAATTGACCAACTTCAACACTTCTTCTTCAAAACTAACTTCGATAGTGATTTTAATTGGTACTTACATTGACATATTCTAGAATTTAAACAAGTTTTTTTTTAAATTAAAGAATATCTCTTAAACCTTTCGTTACAAATGATCAACCATAAAAAAAAGTTTTATTCCTTTAGTTTTAGAATTACACTGTTTAAGTTCGTAAAATAAAGGACTGTATAAAAAGATTACTAAATAAATTGTCTTCAGATTGTTTTTTATTAATTTCATCACCTTAATTACCTTTTAAAAAGTTTTAAACTTTTAACAAAATTTTTAGATCAAATAATATAGTAGAAATTCACCTATATTTATAAGAAACAGTTTCTATGTGTACACAGAAGAGGCCAGATGTTCAGGGGAAATGAATATAGGCTGTTTAATAACATATGTAAGGTGTCATCTGTATTGTATATAACATTGTTTTTATACAAACTTGTACACTTATGAGGTTCTTTATCTTGTTTTGCAACTTTCATCGGTACTGTATCATTGCTAAATTTGTTATTATTGTATATTATGTGTTTTTAACCTTTGATGTAGTTCCATGGCTACTGCTATAAACTTGCGAGACTTTTTGTGAAATTTAATCTTAAGTCATATAACTTTTGCGATAAAAGACACAGAACAGAGGTAAGTAATGCTATTCTTACATTAAGTACATTGTTTCTGACATGCACAAACACACATTGAATATACTTACATGCATATATGACTGGGTAACAGGATTTGAAGAAAATTCAAACTCGTGTTCTTTCACTGTTCTCAGGTTTCTCCCTTTGGAATTTTTTCAGTATTTTCTTGAACAACTAAACTTGGTTTTTGAGATTCTGATATCAAAAGTATTTTGTATAATGAAAAATGACACCAAAAGAGAGAGTTATTTTGGTTTTTTTTTTATGTTCCTTGTGCTTACCAAAATACCATTCATTTGGAATCGCAGTGAAGTAAAAATGTGAACTTGAAGTATGTGAGAGAAAAAATAAAGTTTTAATTCCCGAAGAAGATTTTTTGTTGTAATTGATACAGAAATACTAAATACGATTTAATCAGTATAACCAGACTATTTCTGGTTCTTTACAAAAGACACTAATTATTAATAGTATTTCAGTTTAAGTAAAAAAGGTTGGTAAAAATAAGAGTTTTTTTATTTATCTGATTTTGAGATTTCCAAGTTTTCCTCACAATCAAATTAAACATCTGTTTTAGTTATATAAAAATATGTCTTACAGAACTTTATATTGAAGTATGTCTTACAGAACTTTATATAGAAATATGTCTTACAGAACTTTATATAGAAATGTCTTACAGAACTTTATATAGAAGTATGCCTTACAAAACTTTATATAGAAATATGTCTTACAGAACTTTATATAGAAATATGTCTTACAGAACTTTATATAGAAATATGTCTTGCAGAACTTTATATTGAAGTATGTCTTGC
>NW_013669784.1:68451-71937 GCF_000517525.1 Limulus polyphemus
TTACAGAACTTTATATAGAAATATGCCTTACAAAACTTTATATAGAAGTATGTCTTACAGAACTTTATATAGAAATATGCCTTACAAAACTTTATATAGAAGTATGTCTTACAGAACTTTATATAGAAGTATGTCTTACAGAACTTTATATAGAAGTATGTCTTACAGAACTTTATATAGAAGTATGTCTTACAGAACTTTATATAGAAATATGTCTTACAGAACTTTATATAGAAGTATGTCTTACAGAATTTTATATAGAAATATGTCCTACAGAACTTTATATAGAAGTATGTCTAACAGAACTTTATATAGAAATATATATATATCTTTGATAAATATGTTTGGATTATGGCTTTAAATACCATAACGTGATAAACTTTGAAAGTTTTTATAATGTTCCAGGCCTAAAACAAACTACGTATGACCACTTTTCCGAAACTCTCTGACAACGTTGATGAATATAAAATTTGATTTTTTTCAACTAGTCCTATTTATTCTACTCCGAATTTTCATTCATTTTCTCTGTTTTAAATGTCACTTTTAAAAATTGATAAAATCAAAAGCTAGAAATGTTTCTCTGGCTCAGTTTAACTTATTGTAGTTTTTCTGTTCGTTTTAGTTGAAATGCTCAAGATGTTCGAAAGTCTGAAGAAATGTAAAATTGTGCTGCTATTTCAGATATATTTTAAAGGAGAAAATTGTACCGAAATTCGCCTGTAGATGGCGAACACTACGATTCGTAAGATAAATGTATTAACTCATGATTGCGTTACAAGAAAGTCACTGTTGGCTAATTTAAACTGCATTTACACTTGCGTAAGAAAGTGAGTAACCTATGGAACATAAAGTCCAGTATAGATTACAACCAGAATTTTCTAGTTTGAATCTTGGGTAATAGTATAACCTCAATTTCTGCTGGTTATCTTTATTTCCTCTATCCCTCGGCTGGTGTAATATATCTGAACCGGAATGGTAGGTGTACTAAGGCATTGCGATTCTAATAATACGTTTCAAAATAATTATCTTAGCAGTAATCTTGAGGGCTAAAATACGGGGTTCGATCCATACGATGGGCACAGCTTAAAGAGTAGGTAGAAAGGGTGTTGAAACACCGTATTCAACATTTTAAAGTTATTTACATTCACTTATTAATTAATAAAGAGTAGCCTAAAGAAACAGTATAAATTCTCGTCTCTTAAAAGTTACCGTTCGTGAACATTTTGTGAACTTGTACCAACTGATCTTCTTCAATAAATAACTTTGTGATTAATACTAGCTTTAGGTTTCGGAAAACCGGTGCAGTGATTAACAGTTTAATACACTGTTTAATTGGACATGCTGTGTAAAAATGTGCAGTGGCTAACAGTTTAATATACTGTTTAACTGGACATGCCGTGTAAAAATGTGCAGTGGCTAACAGTTTAATATACTGTTTAACTGGACACGCTGTGTAAAAATGAGCATGATAGTAGTCAGTTAAATGTTCTGGTGAGTTGAACTGGACCGTCATCTGTCACTGGACAGTTCGACCCCTAGTGACACAGCGGTATATCTGCGGGCTTGCAACGCTAGAAACCGGGTTTCGGTACCCGTGATGAGTAGAGCACTAATAGCCAATTGTGTAGCTTTGTGCTTAATTTCGAACAAACACTGTACAGCTCACACGTGATATTACACAATTCGTCCCATGCAGTTAGTGCTATCAATTTTAAATGTCGACGAGAAAGGATTTTTTAACAATCTACATCCATATATAATGTTTTTCTGTGCTAACTTTATTAGCAAACAATAATAATTATTGTTTAATTTGGAAACAACTAGAAATTAAAATCTGACTTGGATGTTCATCGTTACTTAACTGGTGCTTCAACCCTATCGTTTAAAAGCCATTTTGGAAATCAATAACTGAACAATGACGTACAATAAATTATGTAATTTATACTGATTCCATATAGAAAAAAACCTAACAATTGTTGAAAATGTATGTAAACGTTCTGTGGTTTGTGTTTGCCAAGTATATGGCCTCATATAAACTGTTTCCATGTAGAAAAACCCGACAGTTTTTTTTTTATCATTTTTATTGGTTCATTCTAAGAACGCCCACAATAGCACAGCGGTAAGTCTGCGAACTTATAACGCTAGAATCTGGATTTCAATACCTGTGGTTGGCCAAAAACACATAGCCCACTGTATAGCTTTGTGCTTAACTAGAAACAAACAAATAAATCAAAAAATGAGTTACTGAGGAAATAAATTGATATTCAATTGTTGAAAAACTGGTGAACTTGACAATAATAAGGATGTAGGCACGATTATATAATTTGACGATTTAGAAAAATATAAATAAAAACACATTTATTTTTTATTCATTGCTCATCTGATGTATCATATTAAATGCTAATTACTATTATTTTGTTATTTTAAACTAAGTTATAGTTGCTGTGACTCTCGATAAGAATTTCGAAAAATTAAGAGATGCGAAGCTGGCGATCTGGGTTCGAATTCGTGCGACACCACAAGATTTCTCCGACTTCAATGTTGAGGCGATACTACCTACTGTTTAAAGTGGTCATTGATGTGGGGTATATTTAATGTCGGGGTATTATTACCTACTGTGTAAAGCGGTCATTGATGTGGGGTATCTTTAATGTCGAGGTATTATTACCTCCTGTTTAAAGTGGCCATTGATGTGGTGTATCTTTAATATCGAGGTATTATTACCTGCTGTGTAAAGTGGTCATTGATGTGGGCATTTTCAATGTCGAGGTATTATTACCTCCTGTGTAAAGTGGTCATTGATGTGGGGTATGTTTAATATCGAGGTATTATTACCTACTGTGTAAATTGGCCATAGATGTCCCCACATCAATGACCACGTTACACAGTAGGTAATAATACCTCCACATTAAATATACCCCACATCAATGACCACTTTACACAGTAGGTAATATTACCTCGACATTAAAGATACCCCACATCAATGGCCACTTTACACAGTAGGTAATAATATCTCGATATTAAAGATACCCCATATCAATGACCACTTTACACAGTAGATAATAATATCTCGACATTAAATGTACCCGATATTAAAGATACCCTACATCAATGGCCATTTTACACAGTAGGTAATAATACCTCCACATTAAAGATAACAGTAGGTAATAATATCTTGGTAAAGTGGTCATTGATATGGGGTATCTTTAATGTCGAGGTATTATTACCTACTGTGTAAAGTGGTCATTGATGTGGGGTATATTTAATGTGGAGGTATTATTACCTACTGTGTAACGTGGTCATTGATGTGGGGTATCTTTAATATCGAGGTATTATTACTTACTGTGTAAAGTGGTCATTGATATGGGGTATCTTTAATATCGAGGTATTTTTACCTACTGTGTAAAGTGGTCATCGATGTAGGGTATCTTTAATATCGAGGTATTTTTACCTACTGTGTAAAGTGGTCATCGATGTAGGGTATCT
>NW_013669784.1:72876-78117 GCF_000517525.1 Limulus polyphemus
ATTACGTCTCGAAAATTGTGCTAATTTTGATTTGGATGTTCTCATCGTTTTAAAATTTATTTTGAAATAAAGGAAATTATCCCGACTGTATCACTCAATCAGTTAGATAGTTGAACGTAGTTTTTTTCGTGGGTTGTACGAGTCTTCATTTGATCCCCTCTTCGTCTATACACGATTAAAAATTGATCTTTCATAAAAACACTCATTTTCTGTATCGCAGGAACTTTCCGTGTGGTAAAATATCAAAGCCAATAAAGCATAAAACCCGGCTTATAAAACCCAATTTTTCCAAGCCCGTTCCCTTGGCTGTGGTTTCGCTAGATAGTAGATAGGGACAGTGGGAATCTCTTGCGTATAATGTTAAAAATGGTAGCATTAACCCTGTGTTCATTGTATTATATTATGTTAAGTTTGCTTTGTTGAAAAATATCGTGAAGATAAAATTATAAAAACCTTGGCATGCAATTTCAACTTCACTCAAATAATTGTGACTAAAAAAAAAAAAAGTCCAGACACTTGTCTGTTAAAATAACTTCCGATTAGTCCAAAAGAGCTGGAAAAACAGCATGCAAGTTAGTCTAAGGGCTTATTCACATTGGGGCTTTTCTCTGTTTAGAGAACAGTGTGAATAAGAAACATTACTGAAGTAAGGCTAACAGAAGAGATGGTGTTTGGTTTGAAGAACTAATGCGAACAAACAATGAATCGAACCGTGAAAACGAACTCAGCGCGTTTGTAATCAAAGCAATCGATCTGAACTGAGGCTGTTTGAAAGGAACCCAGTGTGATTACTGCTTTATTATTAAACACCGTACTTCTGAGTTTCACACTGGTTCTGAAGGTGTAGATCAAGCCTTAATAGAGTACTTAAAAACTTATAATTGAAAGTAACAAGTTATATTATTTAACATTTTATTAGAAGCAACAAAGAAATTGTTGATGGTTTGACGAACAAGAAAGGTCGTGCTTAAGTTCAGACTATATATGTATAGTTCATATTCCTAGACATCGAAACGAAGACGAGTCGGTTTTTACATCTTCGCGTGATTTTGTTAGCTTTAAGAATGATTCATTGCATTAATTGAGATATTTATATATTAATCACGTTTGCCGTTTAATTATCTTTTCGGTTTGAAGAGCAGCGTTGAATTATCACTATTTCATGGAAACTATTTCTTTGTAAGATCCGCATAACTATGAAAACGTAACACATTACGTCAAATCGAGCAAGAAACGCATAATATGTCTTAGTTAGTACGCATTTCCGTCTATTCCTATGACGTCATCGACTTTGGTGGAGGAGTGGTGTACACTTGGCAACCACTGAGAGCAGAAATTAGGATTCGTTCTATTTTTCGCTGCTGTTGCTAGGCTCGGGTAGACCTAGTTTTAAACGTTTATATCTGGACTGGCAAAGTGCCATATTTGTAATAGGTCATAAGTTCTTTACAGGAGAAATAATGTAAATCTCAGAAAATATCATTCCCGGTTAGAACTGAGAAATAAACTTTACGTGTTTCTCAAAAAGCTTTTAATTTTGCTGTGAAACTGTGTTATCAGTGTTTAGTTTTTAAACTAGGTTTTTAATTATTATTATTTTGTAGCTTTACAGAAACACATACATAGGGCCATAGTTAAATCGGTATTTTTTTCTCGTAAACTGGGGTAAACCTAAAAAAGTAAGCTTTTAACGGATGTATATATATATTGAGTTAAATTTTTTATACTTCTTTTCAGTTGGAATTCTAAACTTTGCAATCTGTTTTTTTAAGTATTTTCAATTAAATTTGTTAACTACTACAGGTGAACCAGTAAAACAATTTAAAATATCTTAACACAACATTTTTTGTGCATATATATAACAAAATCATAATGTTGAGAAATATTAGTTACTGTTAAGGAATGTGCTCCAAAACAACATTTGAAAACTGTTATAAGAAGCTGGAACATTGAATGAGTAGTAGTATTATGAATGACAAATCCGAATGGACACGACTAGACAGAAATCTACACAACATTGTAGCCCAGAGAATTTATTGAGTTGAAAGTGTAACTTTAAACAAGATTATCTCCTGATTAACAAAATGTTCTTGGACGATGATGGTGGCAGAAATCTTAAGAACGATCTAACTTGTTTGATTTATATTAAACTTTACTAAAAGTGGACCAACCTAGGATAATTTCCCAAAGATGATATACCGCACACACACCAGTCAAAATGCCATCTACGTCTTTTTTTTTTTATCAATTTCTGACGATTGAAAATGGTCCTTTCGAGGTCCCTACTATCTGTTCACAGAAAACAAATAGAACAGAATGTTCTAGAATGATAATTGGTCGACTACTAATTTAATTATGTCAGAAGATAAAATTTTTCACTTCATCATAAAGAACCAACACCAAAGCACCACCTGTGCCTCTCAGGACATTAGAGAATGCACCCTTGAAGAAGGCTGCTCCACCTTCTGTTTTACCAATCTTAATCCAACAGTCGATGGTGTTCTTATACATTCTCTGATCTTTGGCTCGTCCACTTTGCATCATCATACGTCGTCTGACAGTATCGAAAGGATACGACATAATACCTGCAACTGTGGTCACTGTCTGTGCAATCATCCAAGAGATAACGATAGGTGTGTTCTTGGGATCTGGCAACATGCCCTTTGCTGTGTCGAAGAAGCCAAAATATGCTGCACGATAAATAATGATGCCCTGGACAGAAACATTGAATCCTCTGTACAGTCCAATTAAACCATCATGTTTAAAGATCTTTACCAAGCAGTTACCCAAGCCTTTGAACTCCCGGTCTGTTGAAGCTTTTCCAATGTCAGCAGCTAACCTGGTTCGGGCGAAGTCAAGAGGATAGACAAAGCAGAGAGAGGTTGCCCCAGCTGCTCCACCACTGGCTAGATTACCCAAAAAATAACGCCAGAACTGGGTCTTCTTGTCAACTCCACCCAGAAAAATCTGCTTATACTTGTCTTTAAAAGCAAAGTTGAGAGCTTGTGTGGGAAAATATCTGATGACGTTCGCTAAATTTCCACGCCAAAAACTTAGAAATCCTTGTTCTTTTGGAATACGAACGAAACAGTCGATCATGCCTACAAGTGGGGAAGAAAACACAGCAAACCATACTATATTCATTTAAAGTATTATCAATACAAGTCAACAATAATTTAGTGGATGAATGTATTGCTAATTCATACGTGAACGTTAACACTATCGAATTACAATTAATTGAGAAGGATAGGAAATACAGACTAAATTCGTTTTGATATTTTAACGTCAACTGAAAGCTGTTCATTAAGTGTAAGCCGAAGATACAGTAATATTAATATTCACTTATTATAGTTCTTTAAACACACGAGACAATAAATCGTTTGATCTAAATAGCACATTTCATGATTTTTCGGAATCTTCATCAATATTAAATAAACTAAACTAAGAGACTTTCATGTATTTTTGTTTCCTATAACTGGTTTACTCATAATTCACTTGCTATGAATGTTGTTGAATGTATCAATAAATAAAGCACCTATTAGTGTTTTTTTTCTATCTTTAACTGTAAATGTAACTGATATATTACAATGAAATATGATTTTCAGAGCCTTTTTATTTGAATTTTTCTTTGACCGTTTGTTTTTCCCAGCCTTTTTTTTTTATAACTTTTCTTAAATCACTTATTTTGTCGAACCCCCTGTTTGAACTTTTTGATGACTTTTGTTTTTCCAGCCCCTATATTCGGAATTTTTTTTATCACTTATTTTCTTGAACCCCTACCTTCAAATTTTTCTAGCCTTTTTATTCGAACTTTTTTATTACTTATTTTCAGGAGCCCCTTTGTTCAAATTTTTCTTTGATCACTTTGTTTCTCCAGCTCCTTTATTCGAACTTTTTTGATCACAAGTGATTGAAATCTCGTCATATATGTCATTTCTTTCATTCCCATTGTACAGTTATCACTCCGATGTGTAGAAATATTAACAAATTTTGTCAACATTTAATTACTTCTAATGCAAACAGAAGTAAAAAAATAAAGGAAATAAAGCATAACGTTTTGAGAATCACACATTGATAAAACGTTTTCAGTAACGGTTGAAAAAATATAATAAGTCTGAAACAAATTCCAAAAATCTGTTGGTAGTTTTATAATTTAATTGTACGTTTTCTTTTTGATTGAAAGTTTTTAAAGTGGCCAAAACGTAAGTTAACCCTTAATATTTGTTTAACGTATTCAGTATTATAAGCAGTGGCCAAAACGTAAGTTAACCCTTAATATTTGTTTAACGTATTCAGTATTATAAGCACATAAAACATGAAATCAAACGGTCTAAGTGTTATATTTACTTCAATGAATAAGTCAATTCTTATATACGTATATATATGTGCTAGTATATTTTACCATTTTTACTTGAACATGGTGAAATGCACAGTTCTATACTTCACAGATAAACTCTAAACTAGATCTACAGACAATCGAGACACGTTCCCCTAGTTGTGGGTTATCGGAATTAACATTAATGGAATTTTATATATTAAATTATATAACTTCAATTTTTCAACGCCTACCTTTGTATTGATTTTCGACTGTAATTTGTTTTGAAGCATGTTGAACCTGTAGTAACAACTTCACTCTCTCTATGGGTGCTACTGTTGTTTTTGATATTGCGGCTGAAATTCCCCCTGCAATGAAATCCTTCATGAAGGAAATAATATAGCGGTCACCTCCATCGGAAGGCATTTTTGCGAAGATTGGGCAACTGCTGGTGTGTTAGAACTTTAAGAGGAGAGTAGTCCTACCTAACTGGATATAAATGCTTCTTTCAGCTATGTAAGTACTACGTAGTCACTCAATTCCCAACATCCTTTGCGAGGTCCTAAAATTACCCGCTACTGTAAAACATAATCATGATGTGTTTTAAACGAGTGATAACCAGAAAGAACTACACTGCAAGCCCAGAAATTCTGGGTATGCTCCTTACTGTAAATCCACACGTCACATAAAGATGTAGCAATAGAGTGAACTGAATAAAACATTTTATTCTCTACAGTACGAGTTTTAAGTAAAAAACTATTAACCAGTCTTCAGTGTCTACATTTTTGGTCGGTCGGCACTAGCATGTTGGAGGAGGAAGAGTATAGTACCTTTTTTTTTTTTTTTTTTTTTATCAGGTAGGTAGAGCTACTCCGTGAAGCGAGTCTGACGTAGGAAGGAGTAATAGAAACAGGAAAACGTAAGTA
>NW_013669784.1:79117-86590 GCF_000517525.1 Limulus polyphemus
GAAGGGAGATTAATGAAAACGGAAAAGTACTGAATGTAGCGAATACGTAAAGTTTCAGGTCTCTATGTATTTTAAAATCCTAAGAAAGTTTTGGTTTCATTATAGTGATGTCACTTAACGTTTTTGGTGTGTTTGAAAATCATTTATTTATGGCAAAGCTATCCCTACTTTGAGCTACTGTTTGTTTGCTTTTGAATTTCGCGCAAAGCTACACGAGGGCTATCTGCGCTAGCCGCCCTTAATTTAGCAGTGAAAGACTAGAGGGAAGGCAACTAGTCATCAACACCCACCGCAAACTCTTGGGCTACTCTTTTACCAACGAATAGTGGGATTAACCATCACATTATAACGCCCCCAAGGCTGAAAGGGCGAGCATGTTTGGTGGGATTGAGATTCGAACCCGCGACCCTCAGATTGCGAGTCAAGCGCCCTAACCACCTTTAAATATAATAAATAAAATAGGTAAACATTTTTTGAGTATTTATAGGTAAATAAATTTGGCCAGAGTCATTGGAGTCAAGTAAAACATTTTTATTGCTCGATTTAAATTTATTGCGAATATGAAAATTCAAATTAAGTTATTTGTGTGTCACTTGTTTATTTACAAGTTATTAAAACATCGCTGCGACACATTTTTTTCACAATCCAAGGTCAAACACATTTTCTCCTGACGTATGTACATAACAGGTGTGTGTGTGTGTTTCTTAGAGCACAGCCACATCGAGCTATATGCTGTGTCCACCGAGGAAAATCGAATCCCTGATTTTGGCGTTGTAAACATAAAAGGTAACCTTGCATTATTGTACGTTTGGTTTTACAGCGTGAAAAACGTAAATAAGAAATAGAACAATAAATTTATCTCTTATGATAACTCTCTTTAAAAACAATACATTTTTTTTCTTTCCGAAATATAGCTATAATTTCACCACCCACCGCCAACTCTTGGGCTACTCTTTTACCAACGAATAGTGGGATTGAACGTCGCATTATAACGCCCCTACGGCTGAAAGGGCGAGCATTTTTGGTGTGACGGGGATTCGAACCCGCAGATTGCGAGTCGAGCGCCCTAACCACCAGGCCATGCTGAGCCAACTTCTATTTTTGCAGTGTCGGCTGACACCGTGTTAATTAAAGTTTACTTCTACGTTGAATAACTATAAGATTTCATACTATTATTTACAAAAGTATTACGATCCTAAATGAATGTTAACTGCTACAAGTTTTAAAATTATGAATATTCCAGTATGGTATATTTCACTGAAATGTTGTACTTTTCGAAAGTTTTGCCTAGCGCTTGTTTGTTTATTTGTTTGTAATTAAGCACAAAGCTACACAATGGGCTATTTATGCTCTGTCCACCACGGGTATGGAAACCCGGATTCTAACGTTGCAAGTCCGCAGACATTCCGCTGTGCCGCTAGGGGGAGGGGGCTGCCTAGCGCTAAAACGTTTGTAAAAAGTACTTTTTTAAATCAAATAACAATTATTCAAGAAAACGGCTTCTGTGAAAAAAAAACAAAAACAACAACATTGATCTGTATTCAATAGAGATGGGAATAATTAACCAAGACTCTCATAATGATGGAGGAATCGTGTAAAAGTTAATACTTCCGTAAAATTTGTAGATTATTGATTGTTAATAATTTTAACAGCTTTGTAGAATCTGAAATTCGTCGTAAGTTGTCTGTGACAAATTATATGCTTATTTTGACTTTGTAATAATTTTACAAAGAAAACCTTGGAGACTTATAGCTGACTAACCTACAAGTAACCTTTATTTAAAAAATTTTCAAACTCAATTTCTTAGCCTCCTTCACAACGACATCAACTGGCGCTGTAAAAATAGAAGTTTTAAAATAGAACATGAGCTTCAAACATTGGATATTAGCCAGGCCTCAAGAAGCCGAAGAAACGAGTGGAAAATGTTTGTAGTCTTAAAGAATGGACCTCTGCCCTTTGAAAACGATGAACGAAGAAACGAATTTCTTTTGTTGTGTTTAAAAAAAAAGGAAGCCTTATAAAAGTGGGGTTCACTTTTGAAAACAAGATTTCCACATTATTTACGTAGTATTACCTAACTCATTGACATTGTTAGTCTCAAGTGGGGGGGGGGACACCGTCTTTTGGGAAATGCTATTTTACAGACTCTTATCTGCACTTGCACTTGTCTTGGATGGTTGTTTTTGGAAGGTTTGAATTTTGTTCTCTTCTCTCCACCTCAGCTTTGGGTCACATTATGCAGTCCACTCACAATATCCTTTAAGAGTATAATCCTCCTCATTGATAGAAAATTGGATGAAGATATTTCTTTACACTTTTCAAACGTTATTGGTGCTATGGAAATGAATTCATCTTGTTTCTGTAAGTATTGAATACAACGTTTGACTCTCACAAAATTACTTAGAAAACATTCTTTGAGGCACGGTAATGTAGCGTATGTGATATCTCGCAGATGTCCAGCAAAGCAGAAATACAAGATCCGTTAATAACTGTAGGTTCTTGGATCTTGACTTGCATGTATGTTTCTCAAGAATTGCGTCAGTCGAGTCAAAAAAAAGAAAGAGAATAAAAATGGGTTAAAATATAAATATAAGTACAAATAAACAATATACTCACTGCCGTAGGAAGCAATTTTGGAGTGGTTAGGCCATTGACATTGCTAAAGAAAGTGACACACGATATATACAAAGGACGCCATTTCTAGGGGGATCAGGGGCACGAAAATTTAATGCTATGAGATTGAATCTTGAGCCATTTTAACTACAAATACTGCATACACACAACGTAATGTATTGAATTAAAAGAAGTATATTTTAATACATAAGTTGTAGCTATACATGCCAAGAAAAATTGGTGAGGCCATGGTCTGAATGGCCTTACCACTCCCTACAATGGTACAGAAACTATGGAGAAAGAGATGGTGTGTGATAAACAAGAATTAAAGAAGACTTCAACAGAAAAAAACATTGACTTTTGTCAGTGTGTGTAAGCCCCATTTGTGAGTTAAACTAGGTGAGAGAGAAAGTTAGAGAAATATCTATCTGGAAACGTGCCCCAAGTTAAGTTAAATGTCATGTTATTTTAATCTACTTAAGTACTCTATGTGGAACTCAAGTCTCTACTGTTCACACATGCCGTGAACGAACCCTATTGAAAACGCTAACGTGACAACAATGATGTAAATCGCACTGGCTTAAAGTGAACACGAGAACAAGAAGGACACCCACGAATCGCATAGACTCTTTTTTTTTTTTTTAAGTAACATTAAAAGTAAAAGTACAATGGAAATATATCAGAAACAGAAAGTTTCGGACGAGAGTTTACTGAAATACAACTTTTAAAATAAGAAAGAAGTATAAGAGAAACTGAAGACTATGCAGTACCGGTTCCAGCTTTCCTTAACTGGGGTGGATGGGGCAGTGATACACTAAATGGGACCAAATCAAAAGTAAAAATAAAGTCAGATTAATGGTTTGTTTGTTTGTAATTAAACACAAAGCTACACCAAGGGCTATCTGTGCTCTGCGCACCACGGGTATCGAAACCCGGATTCTAGCGTTGTAAGTCCGCAGACATACCACTGTGCCACTTGGGTGCCAGATTAATGGACAACATTAGTTTGGGGGTTAGCCACATTAAGGGAATCTGGCCCACTGGCTCCCCGCTAGTGCCGGGCCTTAGATTACATAACTAAGGTAAACACTGCAAGTGTAGACACCATATAAACTTTGCATAATTCTATATAAAATCCTTTTAAAATCTGCTCTTCCGGGCCCCAACACTGTCTTCAATTTGTAAATAAATCATCAAGTTCCTGACACAAGAAAACATTATTTGATGCTTTTTAGAGCAGTTGGCCAACGGTCAATGAAGATAAAGAGCAAGTCCACTTGTAACTATCATCTGATTCGCTGACAAGAATAACACAGCTCGCTAATTAAAAACAAACAAACAAACAAAAAAAAACATGTTGGCATTCCTGTAAGAGAATCAGGCAAAAGAAACTTCTTAATCTTCACTTAACCTGACGCCCCTTAAGGAAATTTAAAGTTAGTAACCCACTTGAACACCACTGTGTTCCAATTGTAAAACTATGAAAAACAAGATAATTCCGAAAGGGGTGGGAAACATGTAGTACGTCCCCATACTATAAGTGCAATACATTTGATAAAGCAGCCTTGGAAATTTCTTGTAATAACCCGAAATATTCTTTAGCTATAGGTAACAACTTGGTCTCAAAGATGTTCATCGACCTTCAAGGCATCTGTGCTTACTGTCCAACAAGCCGAAAAAAACTGTCCAGTTGATCAAGTAGAGTAAATGGAGTAGAGATGAAAGAGACTGCACAAAGAGGATAGAAAAACTTCATCCTGTGAGATGTATAAAAAATTCTTATTGGCTCGGTATGTGTATGACGTACAAACTAAGAAAAAGAATAATTTAATGTCTTTGTTGAAGTTTATATAGTAATGAGCAGTTTTAATGAATTACCCTCTAAGTTAGTATGCAGTTGATTAATTACAAAACATAATATTTTTCACTCACAGTCTGTATATAATTTACGAAAGCTTAGAGCTGTCATTTATTTATCCCTTTTGTTTCATAAACATTGTTGTCCCGAAATTTAAAATATCTACATAAAGTGTCTAATTATCAATCATGTTTATAGTTTGTAAATACTCCAAATAACTCTAATTGTTAAAAATAATTTTTTCCCCATTTTTTATTCATTTAAATCATTCTTTTTTCCGGTTAACGACTTTGTAAAATCCAAGCAGGTTGGTCTAATATATCTTCAGAGCAATTAAATTAAAATTTTTTAAAAAATTATATAAATATATTTCAAAAAATGTATCATTTTTACTTTTGTGGCTTCGTTCAAAATCCGTTTTCATACCAATTAGAGTCCTCAAGACACATCAAATATATCAAGTATTAAACTAAAAATAGATTGAGTCAAAAATTCAAAGGATTTAAGAAACAACTTTAAAGAATCTTTATTCTCATACGATATAATATTCATTTCCTCATGATAATACAAAATAAGAGAAATTGAAAAGATTTGTAAATTACATTTAATACTTCTAGCACTTTCGATAAGTGGACCTGACCACTCACAAGTCAACAACAACAAAAAACAGATTCCTATGTCAGGAACGTTAGGGTTTTATCGTTTCTTAAGAATCTAATTCTTTCAATTCTCAAGGTCTATATATATGTATGTGTGTGTGAATCTACAACAAAGAGAGTTGTTATATTGCTTGATGCACTTGTTATACATGTGATATATATAAATACTTAAAGTTTTGAAGTTATTTCATACATACATGGGTTTGATTCACTCAGGTTTTAGTCAGTCCTTTATTTTTTCACGATCGAGTTGCATGAAATTTATGTGATTATTTTATCGGAACCTCGGATAAGTGTCACAACGTTATTTTTTTATGGTTTAACCATAAGTCGATAGTTTGATTAAGGAAGGAAATTATTAATCTTCACGTCACGTTTGAATGACTTAAAATACTTCTTTCATAATTATTCATATTAACACGAACAGTGTATGTAATTATTCTATGGTTATTCTTGTTATTCTACCAACGTTTCTGTGACTGCACTATTTTCCTATCGTTATATATATAGAAAAGTCCCTTAAAACAATTTTTACGAGTTTTATGCATGCAACGTTGGACAACCCGAATAATTCAGTGGTTATATTATGCCTATTACCGATCGCAGCATGTTAGAGGGCGCTGAATTATTCGAGTTAAGCGTCGGATTGCTGTTTTTTCTTAAAGTGATTGGCTAAAATGTTTTATATTAGATTTTTTTAGTATGTTTGATGTGATATTTCTGCATGTTTATTTATATTAAATATATTCTTAAATTTAGAAACAGATATATTTTTGAAAATTGGTCAGGTATTTTTTATTTTGGATTTTATAGTATTGATAGTTTTCTCCGACCAATAAAGTCATTGGTGAAGTCAATGAAGATTTTGTGCCCCTATTTCTTACACAGGTTAGGTATCGATATCAAATATGTCAGGAATTGATGTTGCATCCTTTGCGAAAGATTTTTTGGCTGGTGGAATTGCAGCAGCAATATCCAAGACTGCTGTAGCACCTATAGAACGTGTGAAACTACTTCTGCAAGTACAACATGCTTCTAGACAGATTTCACCGGACAAACATTATAAAGGTGAGTAGATTTATATACAGTAGTCAATGGCTGCCACCGCCATGTTTTTTTTAACTTTAATGCGAAATTATATGTGGTGAATCTGTAGTCGTGTACCTAATGTTAAGAGCTAGTAATTACGGAGGCGTACTTTACGATATATTAGTATTCTATACTGATAGAGAGTATTACAATTATAATTAGTACTAGTGGTAGTAATTGGACTAACGTCATTGATATTTTAATATTTATTTCTGACAATGGTCAGGTATTTGTAAATGAATGTAACTTGTAAGTTTCTAATTTTAATTTCTATACTTTACTCTTTACACTGTAATTTATTGTTAATATTATAGAATTGCCAAGGAATTGTTTGATACTTTGGTAATTCTTCATAAAGTATAGTATTAAATTTAAACTTAAAGTACAAACTTTAATTTAAAGTTCATCTTCAAAGGGCTGATCCTTTTGTTACAGCAAAACTAAAAGAAAGTTACATTTATATAATATAGTTGTTTCTTCCTTGAAACCAATTAATATTTCAAAGACAGAAGGCTTCCAAATCGTTGTCCATTCCACATGAGCTACTTTTGTAAATGAGACCACTCTGAACAAGTTTTAAAATGTTAATGATAATCTTCCTTATAAAATCGACTTGTGAAATTGTTGTTACATTGGTGAGTTTCTAATGTTCACTAAATCAAGTATTCATATTTAACTTGTTCATAGCTCACTCGCAGTAAAAAGTAGAACTCATTCATGTCTTAGTATTTGTTCAATGTTATTATTTCACATTATTTACCAATTCCTGAATAAATTAAAATGGTGTAAGATATAATTTATAGTCTAAAAGAAATTTGTATGGGAATGACATAATCTTTCATTTTGAATGTCATCTAGTACAAATTATGAATTATTAACATGCATAATATGTTCAAACTCCCCGAAGTTAACTCGCATAGTGTAGGACAAAATTATAATACCAGTAGGTTTCTCAATAATTCGGAACCAGAAGTATTTTGTGCACAGAATTTTGAGTGCATGCAAACAATTGTGTTTTACAAATTTATTTACTCCCAATAAGTTTATGTACTCAAGAAAAATTGCGTTGATTTTAACATTCTACTGGTGTTACTGATTCTAGAGTAATCAATCACCAATATCAAACATGTTTACTACTGATTCATGAGGTGGAAATTGAGGTTTATAACCAATAATGGTAATACCAAAAAACATTTTTAATGTGAACATTTTGGTATTTTTTTAACATTCCAACATCAGTGTAAAACCTTAAAA
>NW_013669784.1:86749-88802 GCF_000517525.1 Limulus polyphemus
GGTGATCATTGATATTATAATCTAATAATTTTCAGATATTCAATGTTTGGTGATCATTGATACTAGTGTCTGATAATTTTCAGATATTCAATGTTTGGTGATCATTGATATTATAATCTAATAATTTTCAGATATTCAATGTTTGGTGATCATTGATACTAGTGTCTGATAATTTTCAGATATTCAATGTTGGGTGATCATTGATATTATAATCTAATAATTTTCAGATATTCAATGTTTGGTGATCATTGATACTAGTGTCTGATAATTTTCAGATATTCAATGTTTGGTGATCATTGATATTATAATCTAATAATTTTCAGATATTCAATGTTTGGTGATCATTGATACAATTGTCTGATAATTTTCAGATATTCATTGTTTGGTGATCATTGATATTATAGTCTAATAATTTTCAGATGTTCATTTTTTGATGATCATTGATACAATTGTCTGATAATTTTCAGATATTCATTGTTTGGTGATCATTGATACTATTGTCTGATAATTTTCAGATATTCATTGTTTGGTGATCATTAATACTATAGTTAATAATTTTCAGATATTCAATGTTTGGTGATCATTAATACTATAGTTAATAATTTTCAGATATTCAATGTTTGGTGATCATTGATATTATAGTCTGATAATTTTCAGATATTCAATGTTTGGTGATCATTGATATTATAGTCTAATCATTTTCAGATATTCAGTGTTTGGTGATCATTGATATTATAGTCTGATAATTTTCAGATATTCAGTGTTTGGTGATCATTGATACTATTGTCTGATAATTTTCAGATATTCGGGGTTTGGTGATCATTGATATTATTGTCTGATAATGTTAAGATATTCATTGTTATATTTTGATGCCGTTTTTTTATGTTTATATTTTAGCCTTTCTTTAAAATGTTTTCTTTTACCAATATTACATTAAACATGTCTACTTCACAATATATTGTTACAAACTAATGTGTTCTTTCTAATTATTTGATGGTATTAAAAATTTCTTGCTTGATGGCTGATGTTTATTTTAGTAGTTAGAATGTTGTGAAGCTATTCTGAAATGTCCGTAAATAAAGATATATTTTTTAGTATTACTATGTTTCCGGTATTTGTTAGAAATATCTTTACATTAGATGTGAGATACATATGTGAAGTATACGTTAGAAATGGGCTTGGCCAGTGTATACAATAGATGAAATGAGAGGGTGTTTTTGGATTGATTTGCATATTTATTGACGAGCTGTCAAGCAGATGACCTGCTGATTAATCTGGCGTTTGTATCTATACATATTTAATTGAATTATAAAGTGGCTTGTTTGAAAGTTGGTTATAAAATGTTATCCAGCTTTGGCAAGTGAAGTGATGCAGAGCTGAGTATGAAAATTGGGATACAGGTGTTCTTCACGTGTGCATTATACATATTAGGCTGTATCGGTGCAGTATCTATTGAATATCAAGGAATTTTTCTATTTGTGGATGCATCTCTTCCTGAATGAGTTGACCAATCCAGATTAAACTTGTCATGCTAACCTAGTAGTCCAAAATCTACTTAATTGTTTTTGTTCTGTGTATAGTGCTGATTTCAAATTTGTCAATTTTGTACAGTATGAATTATATATATTCTTCCTTCACAGTTTTATTTTGTCACTGTGTGGTATATCGCTCAAACAATAATGTTTTAGAAGTTAAAACATATGAATTTAAAATGTTTAAGTTCATGTGTATTTTTTAAAAGTTGAGTAACTTGTCCTTACCTTTATCAGTCAAATGTATTATTTGTTAACACGCAGTACAAGTAGCTTTCAACACTGAGAGAATTTAAATAATTTAGTACAAGAATTATGCAGGATGGTTTAGTATAATTAGTGAAATTTATGGAATAAAATTGTTTTAAAAATTTTTTCCCTTGTAGGAATGATCGACTGTTTTGTTCGTATTCCGAAAGAACAAGGATTTCTAAGTTTTTGGCGTGGAAACTTTGCCAACGTCATCAGATATTTTCCCACACAAGCTCTCAACTTTGCTTTTAAAGACAAGTATAAGCAGG
>NW_013669784.1:89802-91006 GCF_000517525.1 Limulus polyphemus
AGGGTGGAGCAGCCTTCTTCAAGGGTGCATTCTCTAATGTCCTGAGAGGCACAGGTGGTGCTTTTGTGTTGGTTCTTTATGATGAAGTGAAAAATTTTATCTTTTGAGATGAATGTTTAGTATAGAAGAAAGTAAAAGTAGAATATTCATAACAGGATTGGTTTGGTTTGCTTATTTTTTTTTTGGAACAAAATAACCAAGAACTTTTGCCTGGATTATAACATTCCAAGTATAAAGAGTTTATAATAGCACGAGTTTAAAGCTTCTCTGGAAAGCTTTTAATTATTCAGTTTTAGTAGATTTTTGTGTTAAATCAATTGTTATCCCAATCCTATGTGAACAGCCATAAGAACACACCCTTGTAGGCATGTTAGAATTATGAATTAAATTGGTTCAAAGCATTGGGATTTTAGATTTGTATATTATGTAGCATTTTGTCAGATTTCCGTGTAACCTGTTTAGTGATTCCAGTGTAAATCTTTCTTTAACAACTGGAAGTTATCTTTGTCCACAATTTATCTCCTAAATTGTAGGTTTGAAACATTTATCAACTTACAGTACTGTGCAAAAGTGTTAGGATAAAGTTGAAAATTAGATTTCAGGCTACTTTCAAAGAACAGTGGAAGGTAAATCACAAGTGAAACATCAAAAAATATTAATTTTCATATTTAGTACAACAGAAACTCGGTGGAAGTGCTTGAGTTCAGCAAACAGTTAACATTTTTTGTGTTCCCCTTTTGCTTTAATAACTGCAGACAGCCTTTCAGTCGTTGTTGTAACATAATTAATCAAGGTGTCCTTTGGAATTTTACTCCAAATGCCTCTAATACACTCCCATAAAGTTTCTTTGGAAGTAACTTTTGATTTGTCAAGTTTTTGATTTATCAAATCCAAGATCTGCTAAATTGGGTTAAGATCGGGTCTCTGTGGGGACCATTGCAGGATTTGAATGACTCCAGCAGCTTCTTTTTTAGCTAAGTAGTTTCTGCATAGGTTGGATGAGTGTTTGGGATCATTATCTTCTTGGTAGTAGAATCCTTTACCAATAATACGTAAACAAATGGGTATACCATGATGGACCAGTATCTGATGGTACTTGCGCTGGTCCATTATTCCGTCTATTTCGTAAATATCTCCTGTCACCTCAACAGAACCCCCCCAAACCATCATACTGTCTCCACCATGCTTCATGGTAGTTGCTGTG
>NW_013669784.1:91410-100673 GCF_000517525.1 Limulus polyphemus
TGTTAAATTGATTTCTTCTGACATATACCGGTACCATATGCTAGCTTCTTGCTATATAGTTAAGACACTGCATGGGGTACGATGACAGTTATTTCAGAACCTAAATTTGATCAGTATCTTCATTCAAGCAGAACCCTTACGACATACCCTTGGTACAAGGATATGGGAATTCTAAAGAATGATAAGTATTCTCACCCTGGTTCATTCAGTTGTCAACAGGGATCAGTGAAGCATTACCATAGTGTTGAAATTTACATTCTGTAATGGGGCTAATGGAAGAATTAGCCACATAAAATGGAAGAATGACAATATATTCTTTAGTCCTAACAGTGTTACACAGTACTGTTTGTAGATGTAGTAGGTACAGAATCTACCAATTCGGAGTAACTAAATTCTGAATCTTATTGGCAGTTTAAAACAACAACAACAAAGGAACAACTGAGTTTCAGCCAATCATTATGTAGAACCATATAATGATGAGAAAGTTGAAAGTATGTACTTAATTATATCGTTACTTTATATTTTTAATTGAATATTTTCTCACTATTTAATTTTCTCATGAGTATCACAAGTATAAACCACATAATGTCTTTAGGCTATTCACAATCCTAGGGCAATGAAATATCTTTCGTATTAGCCTAGAAATCAAAACAAAAACTAATGAAATTTTACTCTCTTAGTCACTAAAAGTATTTAAATTGGGCATTGTTCCTCAGTAACCTTAAATAATCTAATCTCAAAATCAAACACAAGTTGAAAACATTAGTGTTAATTTTACATTATGTTCGAAGATATAACATTTTCAGCAAAGATAAGTACACACTTGTAGTAACGTTGGATGGCCAAAGGGTATTTTGGGGAAGTAAATAATGACTTGTACAATATCTTTGATTTAAAATTTTCGACAATGGAAAAATGCAGTTTGATCATATTGTTTTTATTTATAGAGATTAGTTCTAAATCTATATAATCGGAAAAGGCTAGCACTAAATACATCAGATATTAATAATTCTGACTATATAACTTGGACAAGGAGTTAAAATCAGTTACGAAAGTCATATTGCTAATTTCAAAATAATATTGAAGTCAGTATAAACTTGTAAGCACGTAGATTGTTTTTGCACAGTCTTAAGAGTATAGATTATCGGACTAAATCGATCTTTTGCTTTGCTGCTGCCATCTGTGGAGTATATTTGGAACAATATAACTGTATTGTCCTATAAATTAATATTGAGTGGAAGATATAACCAATATTATACATATTTACATATGAGGACTATACTTGGTTAAAAAGCTATTTGTTACAATAAAAATAAAGCTATTTAATACACCATAAATTACTTCAATAAAGAAATAAGCTTGAGAAAATAATATAAGTATAACAAAAAATATTAATTAGGAATATTGATGTACCTGCACAGTATATTATTCTATAATATTTTAGGTTTTGCTGTAATTATTGATTTTATATATATAAAATAACGAAAAATTGTAACAAATGACGATATTTTGATTTCAAGATCAGATGCTAGATGGCGCTAGCGTCCACAATTCTTTTGGAGGGAAACTTAATTTCTAGTAGAGTAAATATGTTAGCTTTTAGTTACAATTAGCCAAATTTTATTTCCTTTGAATAAGTGTCCATTTTAAACGAAGTATTTGGAGTTACTGCTTATATTGCGTGTTTAGTGAACTCTTATTGACGTACATTTTAAAGGGAAGGGTGAAAACTGGAAATTTCTAAGCAATAAACTTAAAAAAGAAATATCAGAATAATGATATAATTATCTTGGTAAACTCGTGAAAGATTTTATTTTATGGTATAGAGGTATCTAAGGATTGAAGCTCGACTCCCTGATTTAGTGAAATACTGTATTATTAATCCTTATCTTAAGTCTTATTTTTAAGTGACTTAAACAATATTGATCGAATCCAATTACGAAACATGGGTTGAAATGACTATTACAAAAGTTGGCGGTGGGTGTTGCTGACCGATTGCCTTCCATCTGGTTGCCACTATAGAAGCACGAATGTGAATATTAAAATGTATATAATTCTAATTGTGAGCACATGGGTATTTCCATAAGCATTTAATTTATCCAGAGCCGAGAGAGGTCCAGTGGTTGGCGTTCCGGACTATAGACGAATTGTTCCCCGGACCGTGGGTGCGTTATAAGGATGATGGTCAAATCGCACTGTTCGGTCTGATAAGAGTAAATCAAAGTTGGCGGTGGGTGATGTTAACTAACTACCTTCCCACTTCAAAATTAGGAACGTCTAGTGTAGATTCCTTTTGCGCGAAATACAACAAACAGTTTCAGGCATTTTCGCAGTAAATAAATAATTAAAAACTGAAAATTGGATTTTATAGCTGTTACGATATAATTGGCATATGAAACTTTTGTTCATACGATTACATTTAGTTTTGAAATCTGAAATTAAATGGTGTACAGTAATTATACGTATAAGTTTGATTCTTATGATGATGTAACTTACAAGTTAAGTTAAAGATGCTTATTGCACATTCCGATAATTTACGTTGCACTGAAAAAATAAAAAAAACCGAACTCATCAATGGGATAGCAATACATTTACGGACTTACAACGCTAAAATCCGGGGTTCAGTTCCTCTAAAATAAACAGACGTAACATCTTTTTGAAAAACTATTTAAATTAATAAAGCGTGATAGTTTCAAAGTTCACAAGCTATGTGCAAATGTGAACTAGTTTTATTATGAAGTGTCATAATTTTACACACGTGTGTAAATCATTTCGCTATAAGTTACGTATCAATGCAGCACAAAGCTACAAACTGATCACCGATCCTTACTTTTAAGTCACAAGATCTGATATTGTCGAGTAAACAAGAGTTATTCAGCACAAAACTACAAACTGATCACCGATCCTAACTTTGAAGTCACAAGATCTGATATTGTCGAGTAAACAAGAGTTATTCAGCACAAAACTACAAACTGATCACCGATCCTAACTTTTAAGTCACAAAATCTGATATTATCAAGTAAACAAGAGTTATTCAGCACAAAGCTACAAACTGATCACCGATCCTAACCTTTAAGTCAAAAGATCTGATATTGTCGAGTAAACAAGAGTTATTCAGCACAAAGCTACAAACTGATGACCGATCCTAACTTTTAAGTCACAAGATCTGATATTGTCGAGTAAACAAGAGTTATTCAGCACAAAGCTACAAACTGATCACCGGTCCTAACTTTTAAGTCACAAGATCTGATATTGTCGAGTAAACAAGTTTAGGAATTGAAACTTAAAAAAAAGCGTCCGATTTCGTTCTTGAGATTTATCTATTCGTTAGTCAGGGGTTTAAGGATGGTACGTGGGGGTATAATTTTAATTAGTATTAGCAGAAATACCCCCTCCCCCCAGACAGGTATAATTGCTAGTTCCTGCGGAAGGCTATTGGACCTGCGGCCTTTTCTGGAACTATCTGACAGTTCTACAACAATGTACTCATACTTGACATTCAATAATGTTTCCATGAGAAAAAGGATTTTTATTGAAATTTGAATTTAAAAATGAGTTATTATCACAGCATTACATCACAGAGTAGATTTATTGAATATATGAAAATACTTGCTATAAGGCTTTATTTCCGTCTTAATATATCAAGATTTTAGTAAACAAAATATGCGCTCTAAATTGCACTGCGGTATTCCCCCAAGTATCTTATTTTTGGAATATCTATAAATTTGTTATCGTGTTATGGAGCTGACTCGTGCACCTTAATAACGGATTTTATCTCTTCTTTCCAAACACCACCAGTCCGTCAAGGTTAATACGTTTTCAAAAGTTATCCAGAAGTTAAACCTTCTTCGGTACACACCGTCAGTCCGCTATGGTTAATATGTTTTCAAGAGTTATTCAGAAGTTAAACCTTCTTCGGTATACACTACCAGTCTGTCATGGTTAATATGTTTTCAGAAGTTAAACCTTCTTCGGTCACAACGCCAGTCCGTCATGGGAAATATGTTCTTAAGAGTTATTCAGAAGTTAAATCCTCTTCGGTACACACCGCCAGTCCGTCATGGTTAATATGTTTTCAGAAGTTAAACCTTCTTCAGTACACACTACCAGTCCGTCATGGTTAATATGTTTTCAGAAGATAAACCCTCTTCAGTACACACTACCAGTCCGTCATGGTTAATATGTTTTCAGAAGTTAATCCCTCTTCGGTACACAAAGCCAGTCCGTCATGGTTAATATGTTTTCAGAAGTTAATCCCTCTTCAGTACACACCATCAGTCCGTCATGGTTAATATGTTCTTAAGCGTTATTCAGAAGTTAATCCCTCTTCAGTACACACCGCCAGTCCGTCATGGTTAATATGTTTTCAGAAGTTAATCCCTCTTCAGTACACACCGCCAGTCCGTCATGGTTAACACATGATTTCGGCGATATACTTATAAATGTGTTGATACAGGGTGTGAAGTCCCTGTACACTGTACAGGTGTTTTTCTGCCTTTCTAAAGATGTCTTCTTTAGAACTGTAAATCCGTAATAACTTCACCAAAAACACACATTTCATTATGTGCGCTGTCCAAAATGATCGAAGTTTTCCAGAATTGGAAGACTGTTCGATACCAATGACATTTTCAGGTTGTGCTAAAATAACAGTTTTTTTCGCCCATTGAATCGTATGTTTTGTTTCATTAATATGTTCAGCTAATGGGGAAAATAGTAATATTATTATTTTCAGCATTTCTTTTGTGTTCGTGCATGCCCCCAGTAGCACAGCGGTATGTCTGCGGACTTACAGTGCTAGAACTCGGGTTTCGATACCCGTGGTGGGCAGAGCACAGATAGCCCATCGTGTAGCTTAGTGCTTAACTTCAAAAACAACAGGTGTTCATGCATTCTGTATTATAAATTTATTCTAGTTTGTCCTATATAAACCTTTACACAGTCACATGCTATTATATATATATATATATAATATATTCTTACATTAAATCAATGTTAGATTAATAATTTGGTTAACTTTGTTCATCGGTCTATATATCGGAAAGGTATTTTATTTTTTACTAATATTTTTTCATTATTTGACAAGATAAACCAGGTATAAATGGCAAGATAAACCAGCTATAAACAGCAAGATAAACCAGGTATAAATGACAAGATAAACCAGGTATAAATGACAAGATAAACCAGCTATAAACAGCAAGATAAACCAGGTATAAATGACAAGATAAACCAAGTATAAATGATAAGATGAACCAGGTATAAATAACAAGATAAACCAGCTATAAACAGCAAGATAAACCAGGTATAAATGACAAGATAAACCAGGTATAAATGACAAGATAAACCAGCTATAAACAGCAAGATAAACCAGGTATAAATGACAAGATAAACCAGGTATAAATGGCAAGATAAACCAGCTATAAACAGCAAGATAAACCATGTATAAACGACAAGATAAACCAGCTATAAAGATGATAAGATAAACCAGCTATAAAGATGATAAGATAAACCATGTATAAATGACAAGATTTATTTATTAGAATAACCTTCATATTTTCGCATGGTTCTTCTTTCAACATTTCTTCAATGTTAAAATAGTAATATTTTTATTAGGTTTCATTTGAGTCTAGAATTCATTAGAACATAGATATATTAGAGGTCATTAGATCATATAGATATTACAGTTAATTGAAGTGAGAGATATCCGAGAACCATAGACAGTAGTGGTCATTAGAATATAGGAACATCAAGAATGAAAGATGTTCTCTTGATACACGATTATTATAAATAAGGCTATGTGTTTTTAATATTACCTATTACAAATGATAGCAATCCCGCTCGAGGGACCTTCTTCACAATAAGCGAGATGAAAACTGACTTCGCTCCCTCATCATCATTACTCCCATTGTAGCCATCTTAAAAAAATGTGGCAAATAATACAGCTTTGAAGAACAGATATTTTACTGATTTAAGAATTAAACTATATACTTAAATTTCAAGTATAATATCAAATTTATTTGCTAAATATTATGATAACTTTACATTCCCGGGCAAAACTTTTCAAGTTACTCAACTGGGGGCGTTGCAGTGCAATACGATGTGACAATTGTATGCACTTGAAGCTAAGTGTCTTTTGTCTAAAATTAGGACATTCTTTATTATCGACACTTCTCCAAAGTAGGCACCATTGAAAAGGGGGATTTAAATGCCTATAGAAGGAATTATATTATAGCCTATATACATATTTGAGAATTAAACAAAAATAAGATAACATTTACTTCATGGCCGCCGCACGACTACTTCGCTGTAGTGCACGTGGTTCGAATCAACGACACACCTGCTCGTCCCTTTATTGAAACTAATTACTCTTCAAATGTTAAGACCTTCATGAACAACATGTTAGAGACAAGTTGGACTACAATAAATTACAGTCTGCTTTCTACAATGAAGGTGTAGATAGCACAAAAAATTTGCTAAGCACCACCCTAGTTATTATTTCTTGTGATCCACCGTAATTAAGAAGAATGTTCCAAACTTTTAATTAGAGTTGTTTCTTTTTATTTTAATTCCACTGCCAATATGCCTATGCACTATATGACAGACTTTCGTTTCGAGCACGAGCTACAGTTACGAGATACAGGCCGCAGATTACATCTACAGAAACAAAAAAAGAAACGCAAAAAAGAGGACAAAGAAAAAAGGTCACGCCAGAAACATCCGGAGAGTAAGTGGAAGTTACCACCCTCAACACCTCCCCCATCACCTGTCAATCCCTTGGTTCTAAGGCCTGATAATGAACCTACAGTGAAAAGAAAACACGTATATACCGAGCATTTTCCGCAACTTCACGCAAGAGGGATACAAAATATTGGAGTCCATGAGGGAAGGTGAGCGTTCGTTATTTTATGAACTTAAAATAATCGGGGTTTCCGATTAAAACCATTCATCAGAAAAACATATTACTGACAACAACACATTTTTCTGAAGCTTTTAGGAATAGTATGGACCTTTCAACTATAATCAATGCGTTGAATAAACCTGCTCAGGAATAGTAGGAAACAGATAGTAATAAGTAATAATAATAAAAGAACACAATATCGTGTATCATAGTAATAATAAAAGAACACAATATCGTGTATCGTAGTAATAATAAAATAACACAGTATCGTGTATCGTAGTAATAATAAAATAACACAGTATCGTGTATCGTAGTAATAATAAAAGAACACAATATCGTGTATCATAGTGATAATAAAAGAACACAATATCGTGTATCATAATAATAATAAAAGAACACAATATCGTGTATCGTAGTACTAATTAAATAACACAATATCGTGTATCATAGTACTAATAAAATAACACAGTATCGTGTATCGTAGTAATAATAAAAGAACACAATACCGTGTATCATAGTAATAATAAAAGAACACAATATCGTGTATCATAGTAATAACAAAAGAACACAATATAATGTATCGTAGTAATAATAAAACAACACAATATCGTGTATCATAGTGATAATAAAAGAACACAATATCGTGTATCATAGTAATAATAAAAGAACACAATATCGTGTATCGTAGTACTAATTAAATAACACAATATCGTGTATCGTAGTACTAATAAAATAACACAGTATCGTGTATCGTAGTAATAATAAAAGAACACAATATCGTGTATCATAGTAATAATAAAAGAACACAATATCGTGTATCATAGTAATAATAAAATAACACAATATCGTGTATCGTAGTACTAATAAAACAACACAATATCGTGTATAGCAATTAGTGAAAAACCACAGTAAACCAAACAAACTTTCAGAAGTCTGATATCAGAGCAACCAGATTTACCCTACCAGAAGACAACAATGAGACTGAAGAGGACGCACGAATGTGTCGAAACTTGTTTCTCTGGTATCAGACTTCTGACACTTTGTTCCAATTAACTGGTTTGGTTTTCCACCAGTAAGAATCTGTCAACTGCGCGCAATGCGCTGAGTAATCCTGGTCATTAAAGCAAAAATACAATAAGCTATTCAGCATTGTTAATCAGAGCAGCAATTTATGTGAAAGATGGCTAAACCGCTAAGCCTAATGGTCAGATATAGCTCTCTCCTGTTTAGAACTGTTGACCAAAAAGACGGCAACCAGTCAACAGCAACAGTATCTTCACAGGTACTCTAAATAGAATATCGGGATTGACGGTCACTTTTATAACGCGCATACAGCTGAAAATGCACGGTGTCTGTGTTAGGTGGCATATCGCAGGCTCTAACTTTGGACCTATCAAGCTTCAATCCAATATGGTAACAACCAGGCTGTACAATTTGCTCTAGAACACTAAATATACCATTGTAGAAAAAGAGTAAAAAAAATGCTATACTTAATCTGTTCAGAACTCTCAATGAACTGTTGTTTGAATATTTGAGACTTAATTACAAATTTAATAATTAAACTACAAAGCACCTTTGATTAATTAAAACCGCCTCTTATTTATTACCTTTTCTTTTTTTTGTGAGCATACCAAAACTACAAGTAAAGAAAGCTCTTAAAAACTGTGTTCTGTTAATATAAAACAAATTAATAACTGAGCATTAATTTTTCTTCGGGACGAGGTTAACATACCAAACTTACAACTGGTTTTTAAATGTAAATCTCTAGTATCTATGGAGAAACATCGTTAGAGTATAGCACTTACAACTGGTTTTTAAATGTAAATCTCTAGTATCTATGGAGAAACATCGTTGGAGTATAGCACTTACAACTGGTTTTTAAATGTAAATCTCTAGTATCTATGGAGAAACATCGTTGGAGTATAGCACTTACAACTGGTTTTTAAATGAACATGTAAATCTCTAGTATCTATGGAAACACACCGTTGGAGTATAGCACTTACAACTGGTTTTTAAATGAACATGTAAATCTCTAGTATCTATGGAGAAACACCTTTGGAGTATAGCACTTACAACTGGTTTTTAAATGAACATGTAAATCTCTAGTATCTATGGAGACACGCCGTTGGAGTATAGCATTTACAACTGGTTTTTAAATGGACTTGTAAACCGCTAGTATCTATGGAGACACACCGTTGGAGTCGATGTAACTGGGGCCACAGCAGTTGTCTGACTATATATATAGTTGCTATGTCAAGTCGATGTAACTGGGGCCACAGCAGTTATCTGACTATATATATATAGTTGCTATGTCAAGTCGATGTAACTGGGGCCACAGAAGTTATCTGACTATGTATAGTTGCTATGT
>NW_013669785.1:0-1176 GCF_000517525.1 Limulus polyphemus
TTACCAACGAATAGTGGGATTGACTGTCACATTATAACGCCTCCACGGCTGAAAGGGCGAGCATGTTTGGTGGGACGGGGATTCGAACCCGCGACCCACAGATTGCCGGGCCCAAGTCAAAGTAAACCACAGATCTAGTAAGACTCATTGAAACTGTCATAAATAATTCTAATCAGAATAGATGTAACATCGCCTGCTTTCTCAGCGCAAAGAAAGCATTTAAAACAGGGTATAGCACAATGAATTACGGTTTCAAATGTCCCATATGAAGCTACTGCCGAGTATTATTCAATGTCTTTCCAACTTTCAAGACCATATAAAAGTAAGAATTAATGAATATTTTAGTCCGGAGATAGGGTTCCCGCAAGAAGGGACTGAATTATTCATTATGTATGTGAGTGAAAGGCCCCCTAATAAATCAAAATTCGTTTCTTCTCCCAATTTGCAGATGTGGCTATATGAAAGAGTTCAAACACTGCGGCCATAGCAACAACTAACTTACCAGCAGGTCTGAACAAAATAATGTTATTTTAACACATAGAGAATAATAATTAATGTTTAAAAGTATTATTCACAAATATATTACAACAAATAGACACACTCTCACACCTTCCTAATCTATGCCTAAACGGAACCTTTCTCCAGGTAGCCCAATCATCTAAATTTCTGGGTCTAATCTACGATTCAAATTAAACTGAAATAAACATATAAATGAAGTTAAGAATAAAACATGGCAAACAGCTGATTTCTGCCTGGCATAGCACCAGGGGCGGAACAACAGAAAACGTACTTAAAATCTATAAGATAAATAAGAAATTGAGAATTTAAAAATCTCCAAATAGGGATCGTAGAAAATAAAGAAAGGAAACAAAGCTGGATATACCGTAGATATTAATTACTCCAACTACAAACCCCTATTTTAGCTCCATACCATTACCTAGTACTACTGTAGCTATTGACTATTTGGTCACATTAATTCATGATGTAAAATGTTGAGATGCACTTGGAGATAGTCTTGGAGATTTGTTTGAGAATATAATGAGCATTTATAGTTTCTATGTAATTAAATATTATATTATATGCAACACATATATATATATATATATATACACATATTGCATAGCAATAGGCTAATATTTGCTTTGACTAAGACACAACCCCCACTAAACGCGAAAG
>NW_013669785.1:2112-2929 GCF_000517525.1 Limulus polyphemus
CCATTATTGTGTGATTTATTTATGGACGTTTTGAAAGTGAAGCACTAGAAAAAGACGAATAAAAAAACCTGAATTTTGGTTAAGGTATATAGATGACACATTTTTTGATTTGGCTGTATGGTAAAGATGAACTAGCTAATTTTGCTAATTATCTTACTAATATTGATAATTCTATGAGATTTAATTATGAAGTTCAGACAAATGGCCGTTTACCTTTTTTGAAAGTTTTAGTAAAAAGAAGGATAACTTGGAAACTACCATTTATCGTAAACCTTTCTCTGTAATCATTCCGCCACATCAACAATCTTGTCATACTAAATCTCAAAAAACTACTAGTTTTACTCTTATGTGGATAGGATATTAAAATTATGTTGTAAACAGAATGATATTAATAATGAATTATTATTAATTAAGCACATAGCAGTGGAAAGAGGTTTTAATCCTGATGTTGTAAAAAAACAACTAAAAAACAGAGATCAAAATATTAAGTTAAAATAATTTGCTGAAAAAAGTAAAAAAAGAATGTTTGGTACTATCACATATATATTTGGTTTATCTTGTCAAATAAAAAAAACAAATATATAATTTTTATATATAAAACATTATGTGAAAGTAAAATGATTTATAAACTAGAAGGAATTTAAAATTCAGAATGAATAAACAGAATGAATGAAAATAATAATAATAGCACGGCATGGCCAGGTGGTTAAGGCACTCGACTCGCAATCTGAGGGTCGCGGGTTCGAATCCCAGTCACACCAAGCATGCTCGCCCTTTCGGCCGTGGAGCGTTATAAATGTGACGGTCAATCCCACTA
>NW_013669785.1:3844-12331 GCF_000517525.1 Limulus polyphemus
GCTGCCTTCTTACACTGTTAAATTAGGGACGGCTAGCGCAGATAGTCCTGGTGTAGCTTTGCGCGAAATTCAAAACAAAGAAATAATATTACTATTTCACCTTTAAAAGAACATGTTAGTGAAACTAATCACACAATTCAATGGGAAAAAATTGTTATTTTAGTACAACCTGGAAATGTAATTGGTATGAATATACCAATTAAATTGAATGTAAAAAAAACGAATAATTTAAATAATTGAATAAGGATCATGGACCTGATGGAAATGTTGTCAGTAGATGGCGTGAAATTCTTTAATATGTAAATTAGTGATTTGATAATTATATAAACAAGAGTGTTTTTCTTTCCTTTACAAAACGTTTTCTCTCCCGAGGATGACGCAGCGTTATATGTTGAAACATGTAGAGTGTATAAGATTGTTTTCCAGTCTCATCGGTTTTTATTTACTACTTTTCATCCTTTGCGGTAAGTTATGTGTATTTTATTGAAATTTTGAGATAGAAGACAATATCATTTTAGAACTGTGTATGAAATAATCGCTGTTTTTTAAAAATTGTGAGTTTTTAAAATATCATGTCTACCCATGTTGAACAAAATAGGCCTACAAAGCGGTAAACTGATCTGGTCTTGCTTATATTGATTTTGTATGTCTTGTCTTCCGTACTCGTATGTACTGTTTAATTTATGTAACTAGTACTGTCATTGTATATAAGTTTCTCAAATCGTTGAAATTTTATCAAGTTATCTCACTTTTTGGTCAGTTCTTCTTCACTGGAAAGGAATTTGGCGATAGCCATTCGCAAAACAACCACATTTGTTTAGAACCAGCGCGTGTGATGTCGTGGTTTTGTGTCGTCACACTTTTCAACCCTATAGGCCTACTTGACTTGCTCATTGTTGTAACACGTACTCTAAACTCTGAAGCTCTGCTTTGTGAGAAACCCAGGTCTGAATGTGAAGTCAGTTAAGGCGGTGCTTATCGTCAAAATACACTTTACGCAATCATGTACAAAATTTTATGACTATTTAAATTGGGTGGGAGAGCAACCTTTACGTTCCATTCGTTCTTAACAAAAATGCATTAAAAGTTTCAAGATAAGACTGGTATGGCTGAAAATGTTACGCATTCTTGAATAAATCCAGGTATGAACTAACCAATTAAGATGAATTGGATAAAGTAAATACGTTTTTTGTTGGGTGTATAAGTTGAATATTTTTGTTCATTTGTCTTGTATCTATCACACAAAAAAATAAGTTGAAATTATTTTCAAAACGATGCCAATGTCAATATATTTCAGAATATTGTGGAACAGTTCAATAAATTCAAAATAAATTAAATAAGTTAAAATACTTGAATTTTGTAATAACCATTTTTAAAATTTTTGGGCAAGACCTGGGCTATGCCTGTTTTTCTGTTTACAAATCTGGTTACCTTATGTTTATTAGATAATTTACTTTTATTTGCTCCTTTTAACAGGTGCAGTGTCAAGGTATTTCTTCGCAAATGGGCAAGAAAACTTGTCACTATATATGTAAATAAAAGGTTAGATTGATAGAGATAGACGTGTCCTTTTGAAAGGAAAAAGTTACGTGTTGTGATAACTCGTTCGCGTTAACTTTCTATAAACATAAGCTTAATGTAAAATTGTATTGTTTGTTCTAGATGTCACATCATAATTCTTGCTATTGTAAGATAGATCGTTTGAAGTAGATTAAGTAAAACTATTGTAACTTTTTGTATAGCCTATAGGAAAGATATATCGCACTACGAAACAAATCGCATGACTGAACATTACTTACGACATCTAGGTTCCTCGGGGTTTAAATGTGTTCAGATCATAAATAAGATGGCTTTGATTTTACATGTTTGGTTCTTTGTTTAATATAGTTTTTTTTATTTATTACGGTTACAAAATTCAAATTAGTTAGGCGAGTGTCGTAGGTGATGGTCAGATATTCTGATGACCCCTATTATTACCTTTATTTGTACGATTCTCATTTAAGCAACGTACATAAAACGTTATACTAGTGAGTGTTTAGATACAAACATTACCGTTATCAGTGTATCCATAACTGAGTGATTGAAAATGTGTGCTCATTATTTATCAGTGTATTGAATTTACCCAACATCAGTGTATATGTGTGTGGTGGGGGGGGGGGGTTACTACATATTTTGAAAACCAAAAGGTATTAAAGATATACGAAGTAGAAAAATAAGAGTCAATAATATTTGAAAAATCAAATGGCGATAACCAGAAGATGTCCGCCATATTAAAGAAAGGGTAATAATCAATCTGAACATATCATGTTAGAATAATGCACTAATTGTCGGGTTATAATCGGAAGTAGCTTTTATAGTGTGTTTACACAAATTAAATGCCTTTTTCTTGAATTTTACGGACTCTTTGTGTTGTAAGCATTTTCAGCCAACTTGGGTAGATAACTGCCCATGGGTCAAGTTTGGCCATCCCGGAGGTTATGTGTGTGTGTGTATGTCATTAGATTGCGCGAAGTACTGCATGCGCGTTATACAAGTGTTCACTCAGGCTGACCATACTGACATGGAAGCACCAACAGCACATAAGAAATTGATAGAGGAAAACGTACATAAATTTACACCCATAAAGTATTGCTTTTAAGCACAGGAAGCATAAATGTGACCATAACTACTTTACTATTACACATATAAAAAAATAATAATAATGTACTAATATACTAAGACTTTTTTTTTTATCAAAAATGCATACTCGGACAAAATTGAGTGTATTCGATAAAAACAAGAGATCGTTAAAAATAGTAGGCTATAGACTTTAAATTCACAGACTTGTATCTGGGAAAAATGTATATTCTAGAAGATTAACGCAGTGCTGAAGAGTCTAAAAACAAATTTGATATTAGAATACTATTTTAGATGTATTTAGTCCCTTCTCACATTTCGCGAATTTTCTTTAAACGTTAACATTTTTTTACATAAACCTCCTGCACGAGGACGTGCGAAACTCCATCACATATGGACGAAACCATGCGTGTTTGTCTCAACAACATTCTCTCCTAATGCTCGCATGTTCGAAAAAGAAATAACACTACACAGCGATCACGAAACAATCTTTATTGTAGCCCGTCATTGCCCCACGTGTAACCTATTCAATCAAAACCATGTACGCGGAAGTAGCTCTTAAAAAAAATATATTAAGGACTTTACATTCCCAGAACTTTCTCAGGAGCGACAGCAGATACTATAGATAAATGATATCAAGTCAATCAATTTTCTTTTCAATTAAAATATCAATGAAATTAAAATAAAAAAAAGCAAAAATGAAGAGTAACACGTCAGGCTGAACAACATAAGGATTTATCAATGAAATAAGCCTTTTCGCCCGTTTTTTTTCCGAAGGAATGAGTTACCTGAAGGTTAATGTAAAATTCTTATTCCTGAATAAAAAGTCAGAAGTTTGAGAAATGAGACTCGTTACATCTAATAATATCATTTTAATGTCAAATGAGTTTTTATAAATATCCACGACGGTTGCTATTTAAGCCCGTCATTGTTTTTCATTTCATCAAACCCATGTACTCTTATTTCATTGTGAAATTGAAATTCGCGGATTTTTTCACAGGGGAGGGAAGAGCAGAAACTACAGATATATATAATAACTAACCAAATAATTGTTTTCTTTTCAAAGAAAGCGATCGTGGAGAGTAACATCAATCATACTTTTGAGATGTCTCCTCGCCCGTCTTTACGAACGAATGGTACATACAAAACATCTTATCGCTGAAAGAAAATTCACCAAAACTTCATAAAATGGACTAAATACAAGAACAAAATTCTAAAGTCAAATTAGTTTTAGAAATCTGCAAGACAAACTTTATTACAATCATTGGATCTATAGATAAAACCATGTACCAGGAGGTAGCTCATATTAATGTAACCATTGGGTCTATACATAAAAAAATCATGTACCAGGAGGTTGCTCTTATTAATGTAACCATTGGGTCTATAGATAAAACCATGTACCAGGAGGTAGCTCATATTAATGTAACCATTGGGTCTATACATAAAACAAAACATGTACCAGGAGGTAGCTCTTATTAATGTAACCATTGGGTCTATACATCCTCCTGGTACATGGTTTGTTTGTTTTTATGTATAGACCCAATGGTTACATTAATAAGAGCTACCTCCTGGTACATGGTTTTTTTTTGCTCTTATTAATGTAACCATTGGGTCTATAGATAAAACCATGTACCAGGAGGTAGCTCTTATTAATGTAACCATTGGGTCTATACATAAAAAAATCATGTACCAGGAGGTAGCTCTTATTAATGTAACCATTGGGTCTATACATAAAAACCATGTACCAGGAGGTAGCTCTTTGAAACGTATTATGGACTTTAAGTTCACAGAAGGGACAGTTGATATTATAAACGTGCAATAACAATCCAAATTATAATAATTATTATTATCATTTTTACTAGAAAGCGACGATGACAAGATCATTGCCAGGCTTAACATGCATAAATATTTTGTTAGCGAGATGTGTACTGTATCGTTGTCTTTGTAAGGAAAGCATTAACTGGATTAAAAAAAACCTTATCACGAAACGACGGGCAGAAAACAATCCACTTTGTCAATTAGGTTATTTGGGCTTGTATAATTGAACATTTCAGCGTATTAATGGTATTGAGAAAGTGTATGCAAAGTTTGCATAAATTCTAATGAGGACTTTTCGCATCCCAAAGGTAAACATTCAGTAAAAAAATTCTTTGACATATTTACAACACTTCAGAAAAACAAATGTTTTCGATCTTTAGCATAAAAACCAGTTAATATTATTTGAACATTTATTTGATGACTCCTTTGAAATATATATAATAGAGATAAAGCCCTAAAAAGTTCAACGAAGGTAAACGTATTATGAAATTTATTGGGTTCACACGTGCATCATATGAACCATTTTTTTACTTTACGAAGGACGATAAGTCCCAAAGTCTGAAGATGATGAAAATGATTTATATAATGTATGCAAGAACCTAATCCGTGCTGCTTCTCCTGTAAGTCTATCCAGGAAATGGGAAAACCGGGATTTTGAATTAATAATTATCACAATTGATCAAAGTCCCAAATTTTGTTTTGTTTTTTCCCCTTTTAATTGTTATTATTATTATTATTGCACCGTATAATTAAATAAATTGCAGACATCGGGGAGATTTTATCTCGATACCAGATTTACTATCCAATTTTAACACCTTTGCAGCTGCTGGTATGGACTCTCATAATTTGGCGCATCATGACAGGATTTTTTTTTCAGAACAGTCACTATTACATTTAATGTTGCCCCGTAAAGACGTTTATGGAGTGAAAAGTAATTTCATTTATCAACATGAATATTCACTATAAAATTTTTAAATATCAATCTGCATTTCATATATGAAAATTTCTCTTTAGTGTTAGTTAATTAACCTGTATTTGCCCCAACACAATAAGCCTATTTGTAGTTTTTTAATCGACAGGGTATTAACCATGTTGTGACACTAGGCGGAACTCTAATGCGGGCAACACGACCATCAAACTGACCGCACAATTATTTTTCCTAAGATTCTTAATGATTTTAATAAGATATTAAGGCCTACATTGCTTTCTTAAAGGTACGTGTACGTCATCATATATTCCTGTAGGGCCTATTTGTTATTTATGCACGTCTTCAATGATATTAATCCCGAGGATGGGAAGGGTTATGGAAAAATCTGCCCCCCCCTCCCAATTTTCGGGGTTTTGTCCAGGTATGATCCAAAGAAAAACAATATATATATATATATATACACGTTTATATAGCATTTTGTTTATCATATTCCATAATTCAATATTTCTGAAACCAGTTTTTTATTGAAAATTGTCGTATATTCAAACTCTAAGTAAACGAACAAACATACACATAAACGAACAAAATTCTTAATTCCTGTCATGTCGAATTAAAAAATGTATATTTTTAACTTGACGCAGCATTCAAATGTTTGTATTTTACATTGAAGTTTTATTCTGAGGTAGTTCCAACTAACGGTATGTGTTCTATTTGGATGCAATGGGAACACATCATCCGCATGACGATTGTAACTGCATTACAATAATGGGTTTCGACCACTGATCTGTAGTATACTGACTGACTAGAGGATCTTGCTCTCACATTGAATTCATTGGACGTCATATTGGTGTTAACATTAACCACAAATTGCGATGGACATTACTTGCACATGTGTGCCATTGTGAATGTATTCCATTGAGGATTACTTTTGCATTCCTTTTGTATTGTGGTAACATCCAAGATGGCTCTGTGGTGGCTTCATTAGTTTGTCAGTCGCCAGTGGGCGACCCTCCCAAAAGCGCCTTGTCCCTGTGTTTCCTGGAGCACATACAACATAGGGTAATGGGCAAACGACGAATAAATGTGTCCACGCTCTAAATAAACAAATGTCCCTAAAATAAATCTGGCAGCAAGCAGCCAAGAATTGAAGATCTTGATTTGAACATCACTGGGTTTTTGATCCCATGGCAACAATAATAGACGAAGATACGTGGAACATGGACAGTATTTCTCAACCCCCAGGTCGCAGTAGTCTACCTTCTCCATGTATAATTCACCATCTTCAGGGGAAGTCATGTTTTCCAACCCAATAAAAAGGTCACATGAACCAGCTTACGGTGACTGTATGCGTGTAGAAAACCAATTTCTTCGAATAGGTGTATACTTAAGATTCAGGATGTATAGCAAGGTTCAGATGTTTGCATCGTAGGTCCTTTTCAGGTCAATCGCACTGATTTGGCATCATTTTTACCCAGAGGTTGGTTAACAGAAGCTGTTATTTTATCAATTTTAGAAAACTATGTGCAACAAACATGTGAAGATATTAACGTCAGTTTTTTTGTTGCAGACACGCATGCTTTTTCTCCTTGAGAGAAGGGGGAACCAGAGTATGTTATGAAGCAGGAACTGGCATATCGGGCATAACCAGAAAGATATCTGGTTATGCTCCGTCTTAATACATTCTGGATTCTTCTTGTTTGGTTCGAAAGTTACGTCAGTTGATTGTTATCGACTCTTTGCACGCTTAAAACTTCGTATGTGTCAACACATTTTTGGATATGTACGAAAGCCTTCTGTCCTCAACATATGACAAGTCTTTCTCGATAGCATACTGGGGTGTTTATTCACTTATTGACACCCCATATCAAGCCAATAGTGACAACTGTGGTGTTTTTCTATGCGCTGCCGCGCACGCTGTTATCATACTCAGAAGCTGATATGGCGCGTATGCGAAATTTGATTGCACAATGTTTACTTACAAAAGGATCTTGTGTGCTAAGCAATGCATGAACGTTGCGAAGTGGATAACAAAAAAAAATAAATAAAAAAACCTGGGTTGAAAGTTCACGAGAAGAGTTGCGCTCGTAGCAACCAAGTTTCACCTGGTGCCAAAGATACCATGTCCTACCTGACAAGTGTTAAGCACAATTTGATAGAGGCTACCTGGTCTACGTGTTACTTCGGTGAAATTTGTTCCAAGCTACACAAAACCAGAAAAAATTTGTTCTGAGAGGGTTGTTTATATTAGTTGCATTATGAATGCATTCAGAAGGACAGTAAAAATTTCAAATCAGCAGATGATACTCATTGGATGTGCGAAGCCTGTAACTTAAAAATGGACTTGTGATACTATTTACAGTGATTTTTGTAGGTCCAGGTCTATATAGTGAGAAGGAATATAATTAATATATTGATTTTTTTGCAATAATTAAATTGCATTATAGTAATCGTAAGTTTTCTGTAGATATAGGCTGCAACAAGTTATATTGCAACGTTTATGTTTGCAAGAATTATGGTCCTAGACTAAAGCGACTTGTTGCTAGTCGGCTGTAACGGTTAAATCCTGTTACATTTTCCCGGTAACTTTGATAAATTAGATGGTTAATGTTTAGTCTAGAATGAGCTGTATTTCAGATGATTATAAACGGCAACTTTAGGTTAGCAAACACTTGGGTCGATTGTGTTAGTTGGCTACAACAACTGGTATAGTTAACTTGTAGTGTACTGGATACTATTTTATGTTTACAGTGATAATGTATAATAGTTTTGTTATGCAGTAGGTTATTTGTAGTGTTTTAGAGTGTATAAAGAGTGTGATCGTTGAGTAGCTTGTTATGTAGTGGGTTATTTGTAGTGTTTTAGAGTGTATAAAGAGTGTGATCGTTGAGTAGCTTGTTATGTAGTGGGTTATTTGTAGTGTTTTAGAGTGTATAAATATTATGATCGTTAAGTAGCTTGTTATGTAGTGGGTTATTTGTGGTGTTTTAGAGTGTATAGAGAGTGTGATCGTTAAGTAGCTTGTTATGTAGTGGGTTATTTGTGGTGTTTTAGAGTGTGATCGTTAAGTAGCTTGTTATGTAGTGGGTTATTTGTGGTGTTTTAGAGTGTGATCGTTAAGTAGCTTG
>NW_013669785.1:13288-16825 GCF_000517525.1 Limulus polyphemus
GTAGTGGGTTATTTGTGGTGTTTTAGAGTGTGATCGTTAAGTAGCTTGTTATTTGTGGTGTTTTAGAGTGTGATCGTTAAGTAGCTTGTTATTTGTGGTGTTTTAGAGTGTGATCGTTAAGTAGTGGGTTATTTGTGGTGTTTTAGAGTGTGATCGTTAAGTAGTGGGTTATTTGTGGTGTTTTAGAGTGTGATCGTTAAGTAGCTTGTTATTTGTGGTGTTTTAGAGTGTATGAAGAGTGTGAAAAAAGAAACATTTTTTGGCTTGGTATTATAAATCAATAGTATCTACTGTTCTCCTCCCCCCTCTGCTAAAGTTGTGTGAATATCCAGTCTATGATAAATTTTGAAACCTACCTTCGGGTATAGTTTTCGTATAGCCATAAAGTTACGCTAGGCTGTGATAGTACGTCTCGCTACCATCGTATGTCTTTATTAAAGCTAATTTACATGTGAAAGTTATCCTAACGTTTATTTAGTCCCCCTTTCCGAAAGTTATCCTAACGTTTATTTAGTCCCCCTTTCCGAAAGTTATCCTAACGTTTATTTAGTCCCCCTTTCCGAAAGTTATCCTAACGTTTATTCAGTCCCCCTTTCCGAAAGTTATCCTAACGTTTATTTAGTCCCCCCCTTTCTAAAATTTTAAGAATTTTTTTTCAAACGATAAGGTTTGTTTTTTTCTTATATCAACCTTCGGGTAACCCTCCTCTTCAGAAAAACAGGCTAAAATGCAAATGCCCTTGACATCAAACACGCATATTTCTGCTCTCCATTTTTACTCTCCATGCTCGCTTTGTTTCTAAAGAAAAGAAAGAAATAATTATTCAGGTAGGCATTACAAATCAATAGCATCTACTGTCCCTCCCCTGAAACTTGTGTGAATTTCCAGTCTCATCAATTTTAAGATCTACCTCCGGGTACACGGGTTTGATGGAATCCAAACTGTTTTCGAATAAATCCACTTCGTAACGTTAACACGGTGCAATGACAGGTTGCAATAAAATTTGTTTTGCGGCCGTCATGCCTATTTCTAGAACCTTCTTTGATATCAAAGTACTGTTTTCTTTTCTTTAGTGTATTGAATCCTCTGTCTCAAATTTTGGTGAATATAATTTTTATCTCAACCTCCCTGTAAAGGCACAACTCATTGACAAAAATACTATTTACGTTTACCGGACAGTGATCCTATCCTTCTTGCTCTCACTCACCTATTTTACTTCTTGTAAATTTACAACCTATAATATATTTATGAACTACCTCAGAATACATGTTTTTTTTTTAATGCAAACTATTTTTTTATGTCTGAAAATTTGTTAATTGGAAACAGCGCATTGACGTGATGGAGAAGGTGTTGCTTCCCAACCGCAGTATGCATTTAAAAAAAAATATATAATAATAATAGTAAAATGTTTGGGGCTTTATTGTTATATGTAATATAAATATACCAACTGACATTTTATACTTCCTGTGCAGAAAAACGTTACCTCATAGGCCTACTTATAATAATTAAAAAGTATGTTTCCCACACCCATTCTTTTGGGTTTTGTGTATAAACGCAAACTCGACCCAGAGGACAGTTGTCGATCTAAATTGCTTGAAAATACTTGTACCACAGAAAATAGTTCGTAAAAGTACTCGAAAAAGGCATTTCGTTTGTGTGAACACATTTTAAAAGGTATCTCCGCCTACCTCCACCTTTTAGTTTTACCAACTGCGATATGGAGCAGTTCGGTTAAAAAACCTACACACCACTTTTAGCTATACTGATTTTGAAATGTGGTTATCTAGTAGTAGGTTATAATAATATTAGAAGTCGGAGTAAAAATTCTCCATGTTAGGCCTATACATCTATTATTAAGTATCAATGGTATCATCTATTCTTAGAACAAATATATTTAGCCGTGACTGTTACCTTTTTTATTATGATGCTGTATATCCTGATTTATATGGGTGGAATTTCTTTGCTCTCGTTTCAAGTTCAACCTCAATTCATTATTAACACACGCACACACACAGTCCATTACTGTATTAACAACAAAACTATTAGCTTCAAAGAAGAATAAACTTTGTAAATCTCTGGCCTCAGGTTAAGCATGATCAAGTTTATCCGTTTATCATTTAGTGATTTTCTCTTATTTAAAATCTCACAACAACTTGTTATACAAGTAATTAGTAGTTGTTAAAAGTTACACTTTAAAAAAGAAGCTTTCTAGTACTTGACTATATCCAATTCCGGATTAAAAGTTTTGAATAACCAAGGTCTCCGACGTCACTTTTCCTATTATTTTAAACTGTTTGATTGGTACCGAAATATCACTACAAGCCTATCACACGTTCGAGAATGTTCACACTTCCATGAAACTTGCTGTGTCTTTGACTTTATCTCATCTATACTCTAGAAGCAGAACTCTCAGTGTTTTTATACTTGTTTGAACGGTTTGATTGACCTATTCTGTCTTCAAACATAAAATAGTTCCTTATTCCGACGATGCATTTAAGAATGACTCAAAGTTCTATTTTCCGATAAACGTTAAACAATAAAGTTTGGAGTTGTTGTTTTTTTAACTTGTTTTCAAGACATGTTTACCGTTGAGTGGTAGTGTTATATGAAATATTTTTTACATATTATACACCTCCTCTTCAGGGGTTGGAACTCTATAGATGTGCTGATTGAATATGCCAGTTATCATATTCAGTATGTGTGTGATTATAGTATTCGAGTTTCTAGGTTAACTACTTGCATTTGATGATGACAACTTTCTCCAAACGTTTTAAATTTTTTTTTAATACCAGAAAAAAACCAAAAAAACCTTAACACTCAACGTTTCGCTTTACGGCTTCTTTAGGAGAGTTCCACTAAAACATAAACCGCAACTGACAGTGTTTGTTTGTAGTAAAGCACAATGCTACACAAAGGGTTATCTGTGCTCTGCCCTCCACGGGTATCTAAACCCGCTTTCTAGCGTTGTAAGTCCTCAGATATACCACTGCGCTACTGGGGGTGTAACCGACAGTCAGATTCAAATTGTTTAGATAATAAATTCTAATCGATAGTAAAAGAGTAGCCCAAGAGTTGGCGGTGGGTGGTGTTGGTAGTTGCCTTCTCTCTAGTCCAGTGGTTCCCAAACTTTAACATCCCCCGAACCCCTTTCATGAAAATGACAATTCTCGCGAACCTCCTCCAAAAATTAATGTTTTCCAGAGATGTTCTCCCTTACCTGAGTATAGATTATAAAAACAGTGATCTTGGAAATATCAAGATAATTCTTTTTATGACACTTTTATTACACACTATTTATTATTGCATTATAATTTATCATAACATTATGAAAACGGCAACACTCTTCCGATATTTCACACTCGTATTCCTTTCATTGGCCCGGCATGGCCAGGTGGTTAGGACGCTCGACTTGCAATCTTTGGGTCGCAGGTTCGAATCCCCGTCACACCAGACATGCTCGCCTTTTCAGCCGTGGGGGCATTATAATGTGACAGTCAATCCCACTATTAGTTGGTAAAAGAGCAGCCCAAGAGTTGG
>NW_013669785.1:17033-18101 GCF_000517525.1 Limulus polyphemus
CTAGCTGCCTTCCCCCTAGTCTTACAATTAGTGACGGCTAGCGTAGATACCCGTCGTGCAGCTTAGCGCGAAATTCATAATAAACAAATACTTTCATTAAGCCTAAAATTCTTCTTAATCTTAATTTCAAAAATAACACTAGCAATCTATTTAATTTTAAAAAGGTTAAAAAAACTGCCCCTCTCACCATTTCATTTCTCATGAAGAGTGTTGAAGTTAAAATCTATTCTGTGTGATGGATGTGCTTACTTTGATCTGCATAGCTCTTGAAAGTACGGAACCACTGAAGAAATAAAGTTTTGGATCTGGTTCGGCATTGAATCTGATTCGGTATTTCGTTTTCAGATGTGCATGTGAGGAAAATACTTTCTTGCATAAGTATGTTGTTGAAAACGGTAACAGAGAGTACTCGTTTCTTAAACTCGGCCAAAAGTTCATCAATGACAGACTTCTGACCGTGATTACAGGAAATCAGTCAATTTTCCTTCGTTTTTAATATTTTCCATAAGAAAGTTGGATCATCAAAGGAGTTACGAATCCAGTCATTACTCGTTTGACATAGCTGGAAAGTATTCCCTGAACGTTGTGCAAAGTCCTATTAGTTGAGCCAGACACGATTTTCCATACAGCTGCCGACTTGGAAGGGATGGCTGTTGAAAAAAACAACTAGGATTTCCGCTCTGAGCTCAAACAAACTCAAAAGGAATTTCCTCGTGAGCGCCACCTAGCTTCGGTATGGGTCTCGATTCCCCATCGTGGATGCACTATATAGCTCTGCTATAAAACAAACAAAATGTATATTACAAGACCAGGAAATTCACAATGTCAAGGCACTAATCCACAGATAAAGAGGGAAGCAGAATTCTAGGATTATAAAATTCGTGTTATTACGTAAGCTTGAAAATCAAAAACACTATTTTTTATTTCATTGTCGTTATATGTGCTTACACACTTAAACCCCAATCAACAACTTCGCAAAATTGTATATATATATATATATATATATATATATATATATATATATATATATATATATGTGTGTGTGTGTGTGTGTGTGTGTGTGTGTGT
>NW_013669785.1:18760-29226 GCF_000517525.1 Limulus polyphemus
TATATATATATATATATATATATATATATATATATATATATATATATATATATGTGTGTGTGTGTGTGTGTGTGTGTGTGTGTGTAGGTTTAGAAACATTAAAAGTTCAGCTAAAACTTAGTACATAGATCTAACATCTATTTACAATCGAAAAAGTTTCGTGTAAAACCTGCAGATATCTGACGGGTGGTTAAGTGACGTCATTTGACGTTCGGCTTGTAACCGTCTGATCCAGAAAGTCGAGCTGTTTACGTTCCTTGCATTTATTGAATGATTAATTTATAGGTGTAACTTGTTTTCCCAGGCTCAATGTATAACGGGCATCACTGGTGATAACTTGTTTTTTGTTCCATAGTTTTATGATTTAAACAAATCACATGAAATAAACTTGCACAAAATCTCGTAGGTGAACTTTATTCAACCATTTTATAATAATTTGTGTTCCATATTTTTATGATTGAAACAAACCAGATGAAACAAAATCTCAGTTGAACTTTATTCAACCATTTTATAATAATTTGTGTTCCATATTTTTATGATTGAAACAAACCAGAGGAAACAAAATCTCAGTTGAACTTTATTCAACCATTTTATAATAATTTGTTCACCAAACTACGCATTTTTAGAAATTATATCGGTTGCGAACCCTTAACTACATACAAGAGAACCTTTTTAGGCTTTTTATCGCCAGGAATAAAATAGACCAGTGTTTGTTAAATTGATCTACATCTTTAGTTTTCAAACTGCCCACTTCTTTCGAGTTTCTTTCGACAACAACAACAAAATGCTAGTTATAAATTAATCATTTGGGAATGTTTATTTTTATTAGTATTGCAGCGCCACCTACATTTTAATAATGTTTAATATTAACATTCTTTCTTTTATTAACTGATTTTTACGTACCTTCAAATGAAAGTTTGGTAATTATTTGTTTGATTTTGTGTTTTACTTTACTAATGAGATCTATTTTTGTATTTAATTCTGTAAATGTAATCATATGAAAAATTATTTTTCTAAAGCTCGAAATTTATTTCTAGGTTTAGTGTGGGTAACATGCGACAGTTTATTGGCTGAAAATTATCGGAACTGTAAAATTGGTGACGAGCCTCCGAACTTGCTCACCTTGTTACCTCTTGGATTATTTACTCTACCTTTTTCTCTCTGTCCTTATTTGTTCATGTCTCCTACGCATCTTTGATTTGTTTTGTATTAGTTTGAATCATGTCCACCTAAATTACCCCTACCACATTCCAAGCTGATTTCAGGTCGTGTATATCGATAGCTATCTCGTATCAAGAGTTATTTTAGTGATTTCACGTGGTGTATAACAATAGACAATACTTATATTAAGACGTATATTTAGACTGAGTTGTGTACAACAATACATACTGTTTCTATTAATCTTATAAAATGAAACTCTGATATGCGTTTTGAACAATGGTTTTCATGTTATGTTTTCATATAACGTAAGCAAGAAAAGTATATCTTTGATATTGTTGTATGTACTGAAAGTGTGTAAAATGAAACATCTAGACAGAAAAACTGGAAAAATATTTAATTTCTTGATTTAATGTCTTCGTTGATCAAAGAAGTTTGTATGATATGCGCTTTTCAAAATTAGAATTGTTTGAAAAGTAGATTTTAAAAAATTATATTTTGAATAATCAAATGTGTTTGTTTCTATAAACCTTGTCCCCTCACACACACTTTTAATGTGCCTCCTACACCTCCTAAATTAGGTAGCTATGTCGTAGTAAGGCGTATTTTAGGCTGTATAACATCAGACAATGCATGTCTTAAGGCGTATTTTAGAATTGTTTCACACTGTGTATAAAAAATAGCAAATACCTTATTAATAAGACGTATTCTAGACTAGTTTCACGTTGTCTATAACAACGGATAACGTTTGTAATAAGACGTATTCTAGACTAGTTTCACGTTGTCTATAACAACGGATAACGTTTGTAATAAGACGTATTCTAGACTAGCTTCACGTTGTCTATAACAACGGATAACGTTTGTAATAAGACGTATTCTAGACTAGCTTCACGTTGTCTATAACAACGGATAACGTTTGTAATAAGACGTATTCTAGACTAGCTTCACGTTGTCTATAACAATAGAAAGTACTTGTATCTGTTAATTCATATGGTCTATAAAAACCCACTAGTAAAGTCGATCACTCTCTTCTATCGTTCAATAGAAAAATATATCTAACTTTTTTTCTTCTTGTTCTCTCACTTTGCGTTAATGGCACTTTTCTTTGACAGTTTGTAGATTATTTTATTGCATGAGAACTTTAATTTCTCAGGCTCGATCTAAAATACTCATCAGAAACAACTGGTCTGAAATAATTGTCCTGTTCTTCATTTGCCCAAACAAGAACTAATTTATGTGATTCCCTAATTAATCATAAAATTAAGACTATTAAAGGCAGGAAAATATTCAAGGAAAGCAAAAACGATGTAACTGTACGGATTTAGTATACTAGTTATTTATGGTCTAGAGATTAGTAGTGATAGTGGGGACAAGAACACTGTTTCCTACCTAGTGGGGCCTACATGTCAACAAAATAATGTTAGTCATTGATTTGGAAATTACCAGCGATAGCAGAACCTGTATATCGATAACATTTGTATGCTTGTCTTTATTTCCGAGGTGGATATGGACACACTGCTTATCTTTGTAATTTCCACTACTCTTACTTAACACAATAGTAGCTTCCACTACTCTTACTTAACACAATAGTAGCTTCCACTGCTCTTACTTAACACAATAGTAGCTTCCACTGCTCCTACCTAATAATAACACTGTTTCCAGATTGTGATTCTAAGATTATTAGTCGTGGCAGGACTTACACGTCGACAAAGGTGTGGCAGTCAATCGTAGTGAGACTTATGTGTCAAAAAAATGATTTCAGTGTTTGGCTTGGAAATTATAAGCCGTAGTATATCGATAAAACTTGTATGTTTTCCTTTATTTTGGAGGTGGATAGAGACCCGATGCTTGCCTTTATAATGACTTTCCCTGGAATGAAATAGAGCTATTGTTGTGCTTGATTGGAGCAGTAAAAGATATGTTATGTAGAAATTTTGAAAGCCACTACTGTGTTAGGTAGAATCAGTGGAAACCATTATGGTGTTAAGTAGGAGATTGTCTCTATCAGTTAACTTTATATTAAATCGATCAGGTAAAAATATTTGGACATCACTAAACCGAGTTTTAATTACACAGGCCTGTGAGGGTTTTATTGTCTTGAAATGTTTACATTTTCTGCAGTAATTTTTGTATGATGAATCCGAAAGCGATATCCATTTTTCTCCATCGCGTACAGATTTTTCACAAAACGTCATATGTACTTTTACATAAGTGAACCGTTTTCATTGAAATCGGGTCACATTTTGTTATTCTTAAAATATTCACAACCACTAGGTTTAGATTCTTTTTTAGACCAATCGTGAGGTGAGAGTCTTATCGATCGTTTTTGAACCCGTGAGAAACACACCGCTAGTATATAAACGGTTAACAGGCCGCATGACGTGTCATTTCTGGATAGTATTTGTTTGTGAGTACGCTTTGATTTTTTTTTCTTTTCAATATTATTTATTCATCGCTATGGCAACAAGAGGTTCTGTAAATGACCCAAACATATTCTGTTATACTTGTAGTAAATTGAATGTAAAGAAAAAAGATAAAACATTTCAGAAAAAAAGCGTATTACACGTATTTTAGAATAAAACTTGGAGATCAAACAAATCATGGGCTCCGCACAAAGTTTGTACCGTTTGTCTCGAGGAGTTGAGGCAATGGACTAAAGGTAAGAAAAAGTCTTTGCTTTTTACGATTCCAATAATCTGGTGTGAGCCTAGAAACCACGGAGATGACTGTTATTTTTGCTGATGTAACGTGCAAGGCTACAACACTCGAAATTAAAAGGAAATTTCTTATCTGAACCTTCAATGTGTAATAAGACCTGTTGCTCATAGACCTGATGCACCTGTACCTACTCCACTGGAGACTATTGATACAGTTTCATCTAATTCTGAATCTGATGTCAATAGAAATGATGATGGGGATTGTTTTCAACCTGAAACATCTGGTGAACCACAACTTTTCACACAAGGTGAACTTAATGATTTGGGCCTTCCAAAGGATTCTTCACAGATTTTGGGGTCCATACTTCGGGCTAAGAACTTTCTCCAGGGACATCATTTTACTGGTACAGAAATTGTGAGAAAAAGATTATACCAAACATTTCGCAAGAAGGTTCACTGGTTTATTGCAGTAATATTGCTGGATTAATACCAATGCTAGGAGCTGCAGTCTGTGAACCAAGTGAATGGCGATTGTTCACTGATTCACCCAAAGAAGTCTAAAAGGTGTTCTCCTTCACAATGGTAACGTATATGTATCTGTTCCTATAACTCATTCGGTTCACTTGAAGGAAACGTACGAAAATCTCGAACTTCTTAATAAGGTCAAATACAAAGAACGTGGTTGGATACTTTGTGGAGACTTAAAAGTCCTTTGTATGTTGTTGGGTCAACAATCCGGTTATACAAAGTTTCCATGATTTTTGTGTGAATGGGACAACAGAGCACGAAATCGGCACTGGATAAAAAAGCAATCGCCACACAGAGTCAGCCTGATACCAGGATCGAAAAACATTGAACGTGAAAGTTTGGTTGACACAAAGAAAGTCCTGTTACCTCAGCTTCACTGGACTTTATGAAGCAGCTTATAAAGGCTTTAAACAAACATGGCGACTGTTTCAAATATCCACGTGGGCAATTCCCAGCTCTTTCAGAAGCGAAACTTAAAGAAGGGATTTTTTTGGGGGCCTCAGATTAGGAAACTGACTTCGAAAGTACAATGAGGAAAGTTGAAAAAGAAGCATGGATTGCCTTTAAAGATGTTATTGACATTTTTTTAAGAAACAAAAAGGACCCAAATTACGAAAATATTATCAATATAAATATTGTCAATAACATGCTTGATAAATTTAAAGAGTTCGGTTGTAATATGAGCTTAAGTTCATTTCTTACGTTCACATATTGATTATTTCCATGAACATTTCGGTGCCGTCAGCGAAGAACAAGGGGAAATGGAGAGGGAATATCAGGGAAGGTGGAACATTAGTATGATGGCTGATTACTGCTCGCCATTTGAAAAAAGATGCTCCAGACGCAATACATAAAAGACGGACCACAACACGTAGTTTTGAGACTAAAAGACGTAGATTTCACAAAAAAAAAAATCAGGATGCATATTCATTTGACATCAATGTTCATCCTTTTTTTTTTCAGTTTGTTTGTATTTTTATTAAGAAACGTAATGATAAAAAAAATGTTCATTGTGGTAAACGTAATAATAATTTAATTTAAGTTTATTTTATTCTCTATTTGTGAAAAAAAAAAAAAAATCTTTACGTGATAGAAAAAAAAATATTATTTTCGAAATCTGTGTAGCTGAATTATGGAAAATCCGTTATTAAAACCAAAACAATTTTTATGAAGGCCTGTGTTATTTTTAATTCATAGAGATGGCAATAACTAGCTCATTCAGCCTACGATATATTGAAGTAGCATTAACTTCTTTTTTTTTTGTACTGCTTCCATATATATATGGGGCAAAAAGTATTAAGTATTAAATGTAAGGGTGCTTTTACGACAGATAGTTACCACACAGCTAAAGAACTGGTAACATATATACCTTTTATCATCGAATTTAATGCTGTCTTATTAACTTCAACAGAATATATTTCATGCTTTTGATTTTTTTTTATTAGATTCAAAATTATATAATTTTTTCCTACCCAAATAAACATTCCTTATATATTATCTAATTCTATCTTTAACAACACATTTCTTTACACCTTTAGACTTCCTTCAGATGTTATCATATTGTATTTTTAAAGCATACATTTTAGATCTAAGCTCTACAAGTTCGGTCATTATTTTCCCATTATTCTCCATTTTACTCAAAGTTTTTATTAACGGCACACCGTGTATTCGATAGTCTGAAGTGTCAAATAAATTAATGTTTTCTTTTATAACCGACCCCATTGGCACAGCGGCATGTCTGCGCAGTTATCCGTGGTTGGCAGCGCACAGATAGCCCATTGTGTAGCTTTACTCTTAACTTCAAGCCTAACCTTATAGAGTTAATCTGTTCTTATGTGGTAAATATAAGATTCTTAGTGTAACAATACTTGAATAAGGAAGCACGTTATGCTGCTATAATAATAGTTAGGCGACAACGATTTAAAATCATGAGAAAATGTTTTACTGATGATGGAACGTACTGTATGTAATTAAGCAGAAAGCTACACAATGGGCTATCTGTGCTCTGCCCACCACGGGTATCGAAACCCGGATTCTAGCGTTGTAAGTCCGCAGACATACCGCTGTGCTATTGGGGGGAGGGGCATATTATGAACAAACAGTGGTATGAATGAAGGCTTTCTAAACAATAGATTACAACTTTCGTGTGCAGGTCCCTTATATTTTCCAGTTCAGTGATGATGGTTGTGAACTTTATTTTCAACGCCTATTGTTTTATCACAGATATGACAAATATCATTATTTCTAAATTCTTCTTTTTCTTCACCATCCATTTTATTATCACTATATAACTTTTCTGTTTGTTTATCTTTTGTTTTTTTTAAACATTTTCACAAATGTTGTTTGGGCATTTGGTCCTCTATAAACTACAGTATTTTTGTAATGTCTGTGAACATGCTTGATGTAATATAAACTCGTAGGTTCATGTACTCGATAAGCATTATGAAATGGATCTGGATTACAGGTATCAGTGATTTTTGTTAAGCATATATAATAAGCATATATGTTAAGCATATATTAATGAATTATTTATTACATTCTTAATGTTTATAACTGAACTTTTTAGGGACAATTTAATTTTAACAGTTTCGTGTCTTACAGTTTTCTTCGTGTTTCTTTATTCTGTCTTCTGAATAGAAAATACTGAAAACACCTATCTCGTGGATATATTTTTTGTTTTGTTAATAAAACATAAAAGTTTTGACTTTTAATCAATCTATAAAAGTTTTTTATAGGACAATAATGTGTTTTAAGGTTTTTACATATAAAAGATTAATATGCCGATCTCGCTTACTTTCAGTTATATTTAATGGATAACTGTTATATTATTTTTCATAACTGCGGACATATTCAACTTTTCTAATTTTTGAATATCATTTATAGCAACAGAGCAATTAATTGCTTTAAGTACTTCTTCAATATTTGTTTTAGTTTGTTATAATTACTATTCCTGAATTGCGATCTTCTTGATCCTGATATACAATACATAAACATTATGGACCTCCATTTTAAATATTTAACAGAGTATTTTTGTCTTGTATCTTTTTTTAGGTAATTCAAAATATGATGAACCTTTTAATGGTATTTAAATTTGATAACGAGGAACCCACTTTCCAGAGACAGCTTGAATGGGTGTAACTTTATTGTGAATATACAACATTTAGACAAGATGATGCCATCATCAGGTACAAATAGTTTACATAGACACAGATAGCCCACTGTGTAACTTTGTACTTAATTACAAACAAATACACAGGAATATATATATACAGTAGGGAATGCCCTGTAATTCCACCCATGTATACAAACAAAAAAACACAATATACCAAAAAACCTTGTGAACGCAGCTTCACATCTTTGCTCAACTTTCTATATAGATGAAGAAATATACTTTATAAATCATTCCTTCAGTTACACCAACATTTTTCTACGAACTATTGTCCAAAACTTTCCATACAACCACCAGAATAAAAAATCTCAAACTCAACTCACAAACAAAATTGTCATTAATACACCAAACAACAATATAAAATTATACTGAAGTTTACCATTTATCAGTTAAGTTAAAATAAACTTAAAAATCAGTTTAAAAAAATAAACAACTTGGAGAAGACTTGCCAGTAAAAATAAAATTTCTGTTGACTTCAAATTCACTTAAAAATCTGGCCCTAAACTAAAGTCATTACTCAATTAAAAAAAAAATATATAGAATCGCACAATACAAACGTCATTTATACATTAATAAGCAATAACTGTCCAGAAGTCTGCATCGGAGAAACCGGAAGAAAACTGGAAACATAACTTATTGTTAATACACACCAATCAATCACAGCAGGTAAGAAAGAGACACTCGATAGGAACCAACATTAGCTGTAGAATCGCAACCCCCATTATTCAGAACAGACCTATTCTTTACAGAACCAACCAGATTCTTTAACATATATGGTGGTAGTTTTTCCTTTCTAAAACAGTGTTAATAACTTTCTTTATAGTAATGCCATGGAAACTAGCTTAACAGTTTCTTCTTATCACCCGCGTGCACTCGTGTCAAGGATCATTATTTATGCTAATATCCCGTGACGCTAAACGCTCTGTAATTGGAATAATTTCATAATACTTAGAAAACATGCGTGGCAATGAATGATAACCAACCACCCGTATGACTCTTTCGAAGACTTCAATTAGACACTGCTGATCTAGTTTGCTTGGCCTAACCAATACTTGTATATCTGCACATGCTTTAAACGTATAGTTTTGCTGCTGTAAATCACACGTCTTTAATTCGAATGCCAAAAACCTAAAAATGGTCCACCCTTACTCTTAGGTGAGGATATAGTAAAAGTTTCAGACTGATAGCCCACGTGACTTTTTGTGTAGGCGTGAGCACGTTTTGTCAAAATTGAACGGTTATTCTTGAATAACTTTACACATATAGCTTACATTTAGGCTCAATTTGACATCTAATTATACGTTGTAAAGTTCTATCAGTGTAACAAATTTGAAAAACAAAATCCTTAAAAGTAAACTATATTTTTCTATCAAATAAATTTTTCATACTTTCGGGGCGAAGAAATAAAATAGGAAGGCATTCAATCGAAAGTGGAGAATTTATATCTCGTGTATTTCTTAATAAATGTCTTTGAAATTTGGTATCTGGAGCAAAGGTCCAGTAGAGTATATGCACTGAAAATATGTGACAGTTTGGAGTACCACAGTTCGATCAACATAAAGTGGAAAATATCGCCGTGTGTCTTGATCTTAACTAGCATTCATATCTTCTATCAATTCTTGATCAGCTATGTCTCTAAGGTGTAGTTTTTGATTTACTGTTAGTAATATCATGTTTCTTAAATATCTTATTTACTCTATTAATACCAGGATCACCTCTAGTTACAAGTTTCTGGAGTTTAGTAAAGGATCCACAGTAATGAAATCCGGGTAAATGGATTTCAGTGGGAGTAAATTTATCTTGTATCAAGCCAACCAGATCACCTCCTCTCACCGATATCCATTTAACCTAGCTTGTTTAATGTGCATCTCTCTTGGAAAGTAGTAAAGTCTCCTTTAAAGTAATTTCTTTTTCAGTAGTATTTTTACACATATATATATATATATATTAAACTTGGCAGCTCTTTGTAAAAGTTATAAGACCTTTATATATTCTTCATTCTTGATAGTTATTTTTATATACTTATGAATTACTTCGATGATATCGGCTCCTAAACGTAATGCCCGTAAAGAAATAATAGCAAACGCTACTAAGCTGGAATCACTGAATAAAAATTAAAAAATTATCCTAACTCTATTAATGTCAGAATATAATTTATAACTTATCTGATATATAAATAATTCCTTCTTCTAAATACTTCTCCATTTATTTATAATGCTTTAAAATTCCTTCTATATCTCGTCATAGAGGATTTAAGATCTAATAATAATAAAAAAAACACTCTTTAATAGTTTGTTTAAATTCATTAATACTCTATACTCCATCAATTTCTCTAATGATCCTATTTCTCTATCCTGAAGTTTGAAAAATATGAAATCATTACAGTTCCTTGTGATGTCAACTGCATTTGAATAATATGACTGTGATGAATAAATTATTGATACATTTTTTCTTTCTTTTCAACTATTTTATCTTATTTCTTTTCAGTTATTGTTTTTTGATGATTGTATATTTTTATTTATTGGATATAATCTATCAACATCTATCATATTTCCTAAGTTTTCCTAAGAAAATGTTTCATCCTTAAATATTACACATAATTCTGTAAATTTCTTTCTAACTTATATTAGCGATAGATTAAATCATCTACATTTATTTCATTAAAGATTGTAAAGTTCTCTTGTAAATTTTGACACTCTGGTTCTCCTATATCGTTTGCACATATGTATAAATGATCATAGTTTAAATGATCACAGATTAGGTTCAACAACAGATTAGTTTTTTCACAACCAGATGGGCCAAGAATTGAAAGTCTGATTAAGATCCTCAAAGTCTTCTGGTTCTATGTAATCTTTTAATATTTATCATTTATGTAACTATAAAGTAAAAACTAAGATGGATAACTTTAACTAAAGTTAAACTATAAAATAGATACCTTTAACTATAAACTGAAC
>NW_013669785.1:29427-33424 GCF_000517525.1 Limulus polyphemus
TTTAACTAAAGTTAAACTATAAAATAGATACCTTTAACTATAAACTGAACTATATGTTAGTATACTTTAACTATACATAATATAACTAATAAATCAATACATTCAACGACTATCGAAACAAAATATAGAAAAAAAGAATATTGAAGGAGAAGCTTTTGTTGAAATAAAGTACGAAAATTTAAGTAATTCAAAAAATGGAATCTTAAGCTTTTCCCCTTAAAGAATTGAGTAAATTCCATCTTCTGTGGCTTTATCGATAAGTTATGAAGATATAGAAAAAACAATGAAAAACAAAAAAGATTTTAAATGTGTTTATTTTATTCATTTATTATCTAAGAAGATAAAATTATTTAAAGGTAGAATTATTAACTTGTATAAAAGTACAGGACCTGGTACTTATTGAGTTAGTTATTTCAATGATTCAAAATATTATCTTTTTAATATTTCAGTTAATATTTTTAAAGATATAATACCAAAAGATGTCGAAGAATGTTGAAGATCAAGTAAAAAAAGAAATTAGATACAATTCGAGTTTTCTACAAAATCAAATGTGTCAGTAAAATGTAGATATTATCAGATAAAATGTATATAAGAAAGAAATGCCCGTCGTAGTCCCTATGAAGAGTTGTGTACATTTACTCAAACTTATCTGAAAACTGTTTTAAATTAACTAATTATGGTAATTATGATTTTGAAATTAGACTATTAAAAAACGTTAAACATACAACTGATATCAATGATGCTGTTAATTATCGTTAATACTTAGTAAAACCAAAATCGATAATAAATCTCTGAATAATATTCTTAATAGAAATAAAGATGGCTTATATTGATATTAGTTAATGATAATTTGATGCTGATAATAGACGTATTGAGAATGTTTTGAAACAAGAAGATTTTGATGCAGTCAACAAAATATATGTAGAAAAAAATAGAAAATAAAATTGACCAACTCGATTTTAATATAACATTAGATACTATTATAAGTGAATTAGAAATAAAATCGAAATAGTCAACTGATAATATCAGTTTAATGTTTTTGAAACAAACTACGAGTAAACTGCAAGATTTCGAAAATAATTGACTAATATTGAATAAAGATAAAATTGGAATAAAATAATACTATAGAAAATGTAATAGAACCGATAGAAGAAACTGAAGTCAACAAAAGTACGTAGATATAAGAGAATTAAAAATTACACAAATTAATTGGGAGAAAAAGGATAGATATTCGTGATGTAACTACGAGAAAATTGAAATATTTGGATGCTATTTCATTAATTGAAAACAATGTGAAAAATAATTGATATAAACGTCGGTGATTCTTGTGCAGAACGTGATGCTGTAACTAAATCTTTAAAAATGAATAAAGTATCTAGGGTATTCTCTGCTATTGCGAATTTATACAATAAATATTTCTTTTATGAGAACAATTAATTCTCATTTTATAAACACGAATATGGTGCTCAAACAAGATGCATATTTAAAAGTTATTGTAGGATTTGAAGAACAAGACAATAAATGTTGTTTTAATTTTAAAATTGGTTATAGAGCAATAGGTCCATTTGAAATTGGAGAAAATGCTCCATGTAAAATTATTTTTGTTAATTCTTAAAAATACAAATTTATAGATTATGCAAGGGAACGTGAATTAATGGATGAATTATTAAAAACAAAAAAATTCAAATTATCCAATATAAGATCATTTTTCCCATATATATAAATGGAAGCATTAAAAAAGGTTAATGTCAATTCAATATCTCGTAAGCTGAATGATGCTATCTCTAAATTATAAATATAACTCGGTTTGGTGATAGACTAATGAATGTCCAAATATGTTTACCTGGTCGATTTGATAAATTGTTAACTGATAGAGACAATGAATGAAACAGATCTTGTTTATAAAAGAATGTGGAAATAATAAAACAATCGTTGATGGTAGCTGTTTTTAAATATTTGCATTTTAATATTATTTTTAAGTAAAGTGGAGGGGATCAAATTGATTAAAAATTATTGTTAGTTACGAAGTTGTTTGTGTATGATGAGACAGACTCCCCATATTATATACAAGTAGTACGTAATATGGGGATTCTTACTCACTGAAGGGTTTGTTTGTTTGTAGTTAAGCACAAAGCTACACAATGGGCTATCTGGGCTCTGCCCACCACGGGTATCGAAACCCGGATTCTAACGTTGTAAGTCCGCAGACATACCGCTGTGCCCCTGGGAAACCCCACTGAATGAAAACAATCTTTTTTATTTCACTATGAAATTTAATTTAAAAAAATTATTTTCCAATGAAAGTTTGAAAAAACTAAAAATTAACTTCCAGAGTCAAATAAAGAGATTGGTTCCCTTTAGTGAGCCAGGATCGCCATTTTACATACCACTAACTCTTAACAAACTCAACAGTAGCTGCAACAGCTTCTACATAGCATAAGTATGACTTAACTACATAACATAACCTTGGCTCAGCTATTCATACCAAACTCAACAGTGGCAACGAGAACTTCTGCATAAATCATGGCTTCTTCCGTTTGTACCAAGCTCAACTGTGGCAACAACATCTTCTACATAACATAGCTGTGTTCTCAACAGTAGAAGTTATAGCTTCTATATAATAAAACCATGGTTTCTTCTACTTTACGTATATCAACAGTGGCAACCACAGGTTCTCAATAACATAACTATAGCTTCAAGTATTCCCACCAAACAAAACAGTAACAGCCATGCATTCTATGATACATAACATTACCAAGACTTCTGCACCTAACAAGCTCAACAGTAGAGCCACAGCTTCTATGTAACATAACCACGGCTTCTACTGCTTCTACCAAACTCAACATTGGTAACCACATCTTCTACGTAACATAACTTGGCTTCAACTGTTCAGTAGAAACTCGGTAATGTCGGCTACAGCTTCTCCATCACACAAAAATGGCGTTTACTACTCCTCTCAAACTCAACAGTAGAAACCATAGTTTCTTGAACCTAACTACGTCTTCATCTGTTAATATAAAACTCAACACTATCTAGCGCTGCTTCTACATAACCCAACCATTGCTTCAACCAAACTCAACTGTGGAAGCCACGATTTCTACATGACATAAAGGCTTCAACTGTTCATACCAAACTTAACAGTAGCAGCCACAGTTGCAACATAAGCATGGCTTATAATGCTTCTACCAAACTCAACACTGGCAGCCACAGCTTCTTATGTGGTTTCTAGCAAACTCAACAGTGGCTACCACTGATTCTACATAATATAACCATGGCTTATAATGCTTCTGTCAAATTCAACTCTAGCAGCCACAGCGTCTTATGTGGTTTCTAGCAAACTCAACAGTGGCTACCACTGATTCTATATAACATAACCATGATTTCTACTAAACACAACAGTGGCGGCTACAGCTTCTAGCTAGCACAAAAATGACTTCTACTTCTCCTCAGGCATTACTAATGTCCTCTCATCCCCAGTAATCAAGGAAACATCAGGCTTTGCTACGAATTAAATATGTGATGATCTGTAACATCTTGAAGAGTCGGACAATGAAACTGTTATATCACTTTAGATGAAAACTATCAAACAGCGCTCATGATTACTTTAGAGCATTTTAAAATTCACTATAAAACGTTCAGAATAATTTTTTTCTTCCAGTTTTCAGTATCTTACATTTAACACGGAGTTTTTAATAGTCTTAGAAGTAAAAATAATTACATTTTTATGTCGAAGAATAGAAAACAATTATATTTATTATCATTGTAATTTAAAAGAAAATTACTAATGCAGTCGTATCTGGTTGAATACTTCATATTAATTTCGAGACTAAAGGGCCCGGCATGGCCAGGTTTTAGGGCGCTCGACTCGCAATCTGTGGGTCACGGGTTCAAATCCCCGTCTCACCAAACATGCTCGCCCTTTCAGCCGTGGGGGCGTTATAATTTGACGGTCAATCCCACTATTCGTTGGTAAAAGAGTAGCCCAAGAGTTGGCGGT
>NW_013669785.1:34424-37758 GCF_000517525.1 Limulus polyphemus
AACGGCTAGGACTAGTGATATGATATACACCTGTTCAACGGCTAGGACTAGATTATATTAGCAATACCAGCTAAAATTGTGTTAGATTATCGATGCCAAATAAACTTGTACATTATATTAGCAATACCAGCTGAAATTGTGTTAGATTATCGATGCCAAATAAACTTGTACATTATATTAGCAATACCAGCTAAAGTTGTGTTAGATTATCGATGCCTAATAAACGTGTACATTATATTAGCAATACCAGCTGTTAGATTAACAATACCAGGTAAGCTGGTATTGGCTTATACTTGATGTATGATTTTTCTATTATGAAACCAAACATTCTCTACTAGTTATATATGTGAGTATAATCCTCGAGACCTAGACTTTCGTAAGAGAAGTGAGAGTTTTGAACTTTGTTCAAGACATTAAGACTCGTAAGACATTAATTAATTGGTCTGAAATACTACTTGACGCCGCTCAAGGTGAAAACTTGAACTCAGTCGGCCTCTAGGAATCTGTTTCCAAACTGTACCCCCCCTCATCACATATAAGACAGGTTATACTGCATAATGAAACATATATATAATTAAATGTAATTTTATGCAGAGTGACAGAGAGAGAGAGAACCGCACCCACAAAACAAACATCCAACACGGGGACGCAAATCATACGGTGCTCGTTATGTAATGTGCTCTGTTTTTTCGAGATACCGGTAGAAGTAAGACCCAAATTACGTTCGGGGTACACCGTGAATCCAGTACTTGGCCAGCCTCATATGCTTAGAAGAAGAGGGGGGAAAAAACAACAGATGCTCTGCCCACATCATCCCACATCTTTATCACCTTTCGTTGTCTGCAGCCAGATGTGATAAGGTGGTTGCTCACGAGAAAATAAACAAATAAAAGAAAAACAAGAATATAAAAGAAGTAATTAGAATATAAGACATTAATGGGGGAGACAGCAAAGGTGTCCTTGAAGTTAGCATTCCAGACCCCAATATGATGTTTGACATGAATACCGTGATGTTAAGGTATTACTATGCTAAGCCCAACCAATATTATTATTATTATTACAACTCCACCCCTCCATGCTACTATCTAAAGAGATCCACACAGTAGTAGGTCTTGTATAGGGAAGGTGATATAACTATATTAATACAAGATATCAAATATCCAAATAAGTAATTCTAATTATTTTTCCTACAATAAATTTTATAAATTATTTTCATTGTGTATATTGTTACGTCTCTGGTCGTTCGTTTGTTAATTTTCCGCTGAAATTCTTTCCGAGAAACTTCAGCGATACAGGTCCTTTCTTAAATAAAACTAGTTTATTCTTTCTCGACTCAACTTTGCAATACACTTAATTTCCACAGTCACTTTAACTTCATTACACGCTATAATTCACAACGAACGATTCACGCACTTTACTTGCTACCGCGCTTGACTCAAATTGTCCGTCTCTATCTCTGCCTGCCTGCAATTCAATTATCTATGCCGTCACTTCTCGCCGGTCGTATATATACAAAATAGAGGGCGTCTAGCAAACACTCGAGCCTTCAGGAACGTTCGAGATACTCATTACGTGTTACCAGAGTCACGTGACTTCCGCTGTTGTAAAAATATTATAATTCTGTTTAAATCACTATTTTCGAATTTATATAAACACTTTAAATGTTTTAATTTTCATAATAAGTATAAAGTTTTCTCATCAAAGCTATTAAAAATCAGTTTATGTATTAATACATTAATATTAGGTATTAAGAACTGTACATTGCTACACATTTCACAAAGCTAATAAGCTGTAAATGTATACTGCTTTGCATGTCATTTGTTGGTACATTACTGTTTGGAGAGGTAAGTCCAAAAACTTGAAATGTGAACTAATTTCTTATATCATAAATATTAATATTTCGATAATTATTAATTATCTTAATAATGTACTTCAGTATCTTATGTAGAAGTGTTCTTGAACTGTAGAATAAACGTTACCAATATTATTAATACTAATTAAATCGTCAGACGATCTTTGTGGAAAATGGATCGATGGACAACTGGAACAGTCGTCTGTTAGTCCAAGAGCTCAAGGACTTTTATTTATGTATCCGGTTTGGGGGGGCCCGGCATGGCCAGGTGGTTAGGGCGCTCGACTCGCAATCTGAGGGTCGGGGGCTCGAATCTCCATCCCACCAAACAACGGCTCGCCCTTTCAGCCGTAGGGGCGTTATAATGTGACGGTCAATCCCACTATTCGTTGGTAAAAAGAGTAGCCCAAGAGTTGGCGGTGGGTGGTGATGACTAGCTGCCTTCCCTCTAGTCTTACACTGCTAAATTAGGGACGGCTAGCGCAGATAGCCCTCGTGTAGCTTTGCGCGAAATTCAAAACAAACAAACAAACAAACCGGTTTGGGAGTTGTCCGTCTTAGGAAGTTTTGAGTGAACAAAAATATTGAAATTGAGTTGTTTCCATGATAACGTACAAAATGTTTATACAGCAGTTATTTGAGTGTACCTTCTTTAATATGTAAGACAAATACTTCAAATAAGTATATGGATGGCTCGTTATTGTAAAACCGTGTGTATTTTAATGAGTTGGGAAACAACTTGAGATCCGTGTCCATTGTGTTTTACATCAGCACTGTTACCGAGTGTCTGTTTAGTTATTAAATCATCATTTGATATGTTTGATATAAAACACGTCATAAACAGGTGTATATCATATCACTAGTCCTAGCCGTTAAACAGGTGTATATCGTAGCACTAGTCCTAGCCGTTGAACAGGTGTATATCGTAGCACTAGTCCTAGCCGTTAAACAGGTGTATATCATATCAGTACAAGTTTATTTGGCATCGATAATCTAATACATTTTTAGCTGGTATTGCTAATATAATGTACAAGTTTATCTGGTAGTGTTACTCTAATGCAAGTTTAGCAGCTATGGTTAATTTTATACAAATTTAGCTTTTTATGAGGTTTTTATTTCCTTTTGAACTTACCATATAAGTAATCTAAATTAATTTAGATGTGTTAATAATTTCATAGCATTGCACCCAATTTATTATCCAATATTATACAGTGGATAAACTATTTAATGATTATATTAAATACTTATTCTAATTTCACCAAAGGTCACATTGAAAATATAATCTGTGACGTAGAAATCTAATGCATTTCTTGATTGTCTGTACCTCCTGCTGTGGACCTGTTCAAGGATCATCAGCGCAACCTTGGTCAGCAAACGAAACAAATATCGTTAGGCCACTTATAATGGTGAAGTATATATAACATTTGTGGGGGTTTGAGTCGTTTTTATTGTCTGTTTGTTTGTTTTGAATTTCGCGCAACG
>NW_013669785.1:38686-42769 GCF_000517525.1 Limulus polyphemus
AAACAGGTGTATATCGTAGCACTAGTCCTAGCCGTGAAGAACGATTATTTTACTTAAGAAATAAGATGGCCAACAAAGTGTACGTGAACCACGTGACTAACTTGTGCTTGGGTACAGTGATGAAAAATGACCGTTTGATCCCACTTAGTCAGTCCAATGTAAGACATTTGACATTTAAATAATCTACGCTGATTTATCAACATAGTTATGTATTTGATGCTTTCATTGTATCTCTTCTCTGGTTTATATGGAGTTTGAAATTACAAAGTTTCGTTTTGTTTTCACGAATTTTGCATTTAAAGGATAACCATGAATATGCAAGTGAACTCGTATGAACTGTCTTTGTAAGACATGTCAACACGTGCTCCGATTTGGTACGAATTTTAAATCTTTATATTAAAAAGTAGAAAGATAATATCAAATAACTAATGTATAGGTGGGGGGGGGGGCACTTAGTATTTTCTTTGTTACTACGAAACAATTCCAATTTGAACAATTTCCCCTAAAAGACACATGTGGGTGGCCAAATTCAAATACTTTTGCCTAGGGATCGGCTCTCAAATCTTTTTTTCCTCAGACCCACACACAAAAAAAAATAGTTTGAGCTCTTGAACTGTGTGTTTTCGTGAGAAAACCTGGGCAAAGTTTACAAAAAAAAAAAAAAACTGTTTAGCGATTTTATAGTCCCCAACAAAACTGATACTTCGATGACGAGGAACCCACTTTGAGACTAATAATGGTTGGAGACGGCTTGTATGGGTACCTGATGATGACAAAACCTTGTCGAAACGTTGTACATTTGCTGTTATGTTAAGCTTATATTAAAGTTTTTCTTCATTACCCATTCAAGCCGTCTCCAGCCATTATAAAACTGCTGCATAGTGTAAAGCATTAGATTAAACCTACCGGTTGTTCAGATTCATTTTTTATTTAATCAGTTGGTTCTAAATGATTTACCTTATTGTTCGTAATGGTAATACGTATGATTTCAAAGATTTTTGGATTAATATGAACTGTGAAATAGCAACATTTTTGTTTAAAACCAACTCTTCAGTTTATTTAAATATATGAATCGTGATGAAGATTTAACCAGTTTTATGAAAGATATAAACAAGTTTACAACATTACAAATGTAATAACTACAGGAACAGCCACTGGTAATGTGTTACCTGATAACCACTGGTAAAGGTGTTGGGTGAAAGCAGCTGGTAGTGTGTTGCCTGGTAACCACTGATAAAGGTGTTTGCTGAAAGCAGCTGGTAGTGTGTTGCCTGGTAACCACTGGTAAAGGTGTTTGCTGAAAGCAGCTGGTAGTGTGTTGCCTGGTAACCACTGGTAAAGGTGTTGGCTGAAAGCAGCTGGTAGTGTGTTGCCTGGTAGCCACTGGTAAAGGTGTTGGCTAAATTTATGAATTGAAAACTATTTTCTCAAACAACTGTTAAATTACGAATGTAAAAAAGGAAATTTCAATGACAACTTGCAACTTAGTACACTGTTTAATTTTGTAACTTTTTAAATAATATGCAACAAATCTGTGTGCTTTCTTTATTTTAGTATTAACGTAAGGTTTGTTTACGTGAACTTGTTTTGCAATAGTAAATAACGCTAATTTTGGGAAATTTTTGACAAAAATAAACAAAGTCTCGCGCTCTGTTTATAATTCTATGTAGACCATCCTACGAGGCGAAGATTTGTGAATTCCTATCTTTGTTTAATTTTTCCAAAAGACCAGGTATCTTCATCACAGCTTGATTGCAACTGGTAAACGTGTGTATAATTCCTTCTTCTTGTAAGTAATTGATTTATTCGTCGACGAAATGTGTTTTACTCGCGACATTTTGCTGTTGTTATTCCATATTGAGGTTATAACAACTACTAGAACATTGAGGTTATCTCATAACGATTATGTATATATATTAAGTCATAACGAGCTTTTTATGTCACCCATATTATTTGTAAGCTATAAGATGAAATAAAGTTACCACTTGCTTCAAGTTAATGTTGGACGCTTCACACAAATAACAATCAAAATAAGAGTTATACCGCCTTTGAAAATCTATCTAAATATTTCATTTTTGAAACGCACTTCCTAGGTATAACATAACACTTTTCTCCCAATGAGCTTTAAAGCATGACTGTGTAATTAAAATGTTTAAAACCGTCTTATTATTGTTCCAAATGTAAACGTGTTTTTCATTTAACTAGAATCTACTTTATAAAGTAGTGGTCTAACACCTTCTAGCGTTTACCATCGTTAAATCAGATATTAATCTCTCGTTTGTGGATAAAAACTGGACTCCCTTGTCACCATTCTACAAGCTTACGTGCCCACTATTGTGTAGGCTTAGCATTAGTGGGCGTCTTAACCAGTTTCATGCTGTATTTGCATTTTGATCATTTCCGCGAGGGTTGGACTACATTTCAGACAAAAATACCCAAGCAAGACGTAGGATATTTCCTTAAAAAACACAGAAAAAAACTGTAAGACAATATAACATTTGAGTTGAAGCATTTTTTTTCACTTTTTGTATCGGGAATACATTCAAACAATTCAGCTATAGTTGTACTGCTATGATTTTTCAGTGACGACTTCCTGAGAATTTTATATCTTTGCCTATTTTTATTGCCTAGATCTAACTGACTAAATCAGTGAACATGAAAAGACCTGTTGCTTTATGCCATATTATTTGTTGATCCCTAAACACCACAGTCTATATTAACAAAGATAGAAACTTCGACAAGAGTTTAAATCAGAGCTATAAAAAAAAAACCCACACAATATTTGGAATATAAAACTGTCAACAGACTAACTTTAATATGGTGTGCCTATTTATTAGGTCAGAGAAACCTAATAAATAAGGGAAGTGGGCCGAACTTTTCCCTCCCTTAAATTGAAGTATTTCATATTTTAATTACTGATTAAAACAGAATCAGAAACAATTTGAAATTTTAATCGAAGTCTTTAAGTCAAATTTTCAAGATCAAGATAAGATTCATGTGCATTCCTTAACATCTAGGCCCGGCATGGCCAGGTGGTTAGGGCGCTCGACTCGCAATCTATGGGTCGCGGGTTCGAATCCCCGTCACACCAAACATGCTCGCCCTTTCAGCCATGGGGGCGGTTATAATGTGACGGTCAATTCGTTGGTAAAAGAGTAGCCCAGGAGTTGGCGGTGGGTGGTGATGACTAGCTCTAGTCTTACACTGTTAAATTAGGGACGGCTAGCGCAGGTGGTTAGGGCGCTCGACTCGCAATCTATGGGTCGCGGGTTCGAATCCCCGTCACACCAAACATGCTCGCCCTTTCAGCCATGGGGGCGTTATAATGTGACGGTCAATGCGTTGGTAAAAGAGTAGCCCAGGAGTTGGTGGTGGGTGGTGATGACTAGCTCTGTTAAATTAGGGACGGCTAGCGCAGATAGCCCTCGTGTAGCTTTGCGCGAAATCCAAAACAAACAAACCTTAGCCTCTTTAAGTTCACTTAAATCTACTTGTAGATTCCCGAACAAGATAATGAGTTATTTTTTAAGATACATTTCCTTTCAGTTTCAATCTAAAATTTATTAAGTATAAAGATAGAAAATTATTCCTTCAAGAATCGTAAAATTTTAATATCTGATAAAAATATCGGATGTATCAAACGCAACAGACAACTGATGCGACACTACTTTTATATTTGTACCACAATATCTGTTTATAACAAACTCTCTAGACATAAGTTGCTACTCAGTGGTACCTTTGAGGGCTTAATATGCTAGATATCGGGTTAAGGTACACGTAGTGGGTATAGTACAGATAGCCCATTGTGCAGTTTTTCCGCTAGATATCGGGTTAAGGTACACGTAGTGGGTATAGTACAGATAGCCCATTGTGCAGTTTTTCCACAAAGAGTTGAATGAAATATGTTCTGTGTTTTAAGAGTGTATTTTATGCTTATAACTAAACATTATTTTATATTGTTCGTAACCAAAAATTGAAAACCAGAAAATTTCTATACTAAAGATAATGACTGGAGACGGCTTAAATGGGTAATGAAGAAAAACTTTAATATAAGTTTAACATGACAGCAAATGTACAAAACCT
>NW_013669785.1:43769-54488 GCF_000517525.1 Limulus polyphemus
AATGATTCTAACTTAATTAAATTCCTTTTAACATTTGGATCCGATTTCAAAAGTTTGTTTAAACTGCTTTTTATTTACTCGTTTTTTCTATTCGGACCTGGCATTTGATGTGTGGTATTTATATATATATATATTAAGTTATTTTTTAGTTCTGTATGACGTCACCGTAATTTAAGTAATCCGGCTTTATTTCAAAAAAAAATTATATTCCATTAGTATATTCAAACATTTTCGTTTTCAGCACGGAATTTGACCTTAATGAATGTACATCATTCTCTATTATCAAAGGTTACCTAAAAATGGTTAATTTAGTCACATTTCCTTCACTAAATGAACGACACCACAAAAGTGGGGTTACTTACTGAACGTTACATAGAATAAGGGATAAGCAAGGGTTGACGTAAGCTTTAAAACTGTATTGCACGATATTGACGTCATACATATACACTCCTGTTATTACAGCATAACTTCTTGTACCCCGTATTGACAGAACGACAACATTATAAGTGTGACTCTACAGTGCTATTTTCTGAGCCAAGTGTCTTAACGTTAAATATTTGTACAGTGTCGATCTGTGGTCTGTAGGTAGTTCTAATAAGCTCGGTGTAACTCCTACACCGATTCGTAACGTTTGATTCACTGAAGTTGTCCTAACTATCTTGGTGTCTTTAATCCTGCTGAACATAATCTATCAAGAAAAAATGAGTTTGTAAAATATATTTTTCACAATTTTTATTTTCATTGCTCAAAGGGTGATGATATAATTACGAAAGTTTTTAAACTTAGTTTCTCATTCATAAATGATTCGCATACAGAGGAGTTATAACATTGAAAACATTCAAATGTGCTAAATAATTCATTAAAAGCTCGTTATATCACATATAAGAAACATTCTAAACATAAAACGTCAATAATAAAACATCTTATGGCCTCTTATTCTTTCAAAAGTACACCACACCTAAAATGGCATCCTTGTTTCAGGTTACTCAGCTTCTAAACACTGAAAAATTTCTGTTCCGAATTTAAAAGTCGTTAGTATTTCAATCTATAGTAGTCTTTTAAATCTCATGTTTAAGCCCCACGTCTTGTGTTTATAGCTTGTAGCTCACCTGCAGTTACCTGTTTTAGTATGCATATCATTAGCTCCTCATATGTTTATAGTATTTAACTCATTATCTGATATATTTTAGATTTTCACCTGTCGCCAGTTTACCGATGAAAAAAAAAGGTCTAATTTTTGTTTTTAGCTTGCAAGTAAGATATACCAACGGATAGACAGGTAGAACGACGCGTATGTGCGTGCAGCAGGTGTTTTTAATCGTGAGTTCTTTTATATCTTTTAATTTCTCTATCACACTTGCCCTTGAAATTGGATATTTCGACTCGCCAACACCTGCAACACTTTGTTTCATTAGAATAGTCTTGAAAAACTTTAACTCTGGGTTTTTACTCAGTTCCCCACAGTTTTAGTTTTTACACGGATACTTTGGGACGCACGATATTAAAATATATCTCATTGGCAGTTTTTCTCTCGAAGCTAAGAATTAAAAACCGCATGATTTCCAAGACGCTTTTACAGTAGCTACCAAATAAAAACAAATACATAAACCCTGCTACTTCTTATCTCACAGCAATTTAATAGTAAATTCGACTTGTTTTACAAAAGATGGTTTAAACGACGGTTTTAACGTGATAATGTCACAGCAGTTTAACACTAAACTCGACTTGGTTCATAAGAGATAATTTAAACAACGGTTTTAACGGGATAACGTCACAGCAGTTTAGCACTAAGGTCGACTTGTTTTACAAAAGATGGTTTAAACAACGGTTTTAACGGGTTAATGTCACAGCAGTTTAACACTAAACTCGACTTGTTTTACAAAAGATGGTTTAAACAACGATTTTAACGGGTTAATGTCACAGCAGTTTAACACCAAACTCGACTTGTTTTACAAAAGATGGTTTAAACAACGGTTTTAACGGGTTAATGTCACAGCAGTTTAGCACTAAGCTCGACTTGTTGTACAAAAGATGGTGTAAACAACGGTTTTAACTGGTTAATGTCACAGCAGTTTAGCACTAAGCTCGACTTGTTTTACAAAAGATGGTTTAAACATCGGTTTTAACGGGTTAATGTCACAGCAGTTTAACACTAAACTCGACTTGTTTTACAAAAAGATGGTTTGAACAACGGTTTTAACGTGTTAATGTCACAGCAGTCTAGCACTAAGCTCGACTTGTTTTACAAAAGATGGTTTAAACAACGGTTTTAACGGGTTAATGTCACAGCAGTCTAGCACTAAGCTCGACTTGTTTTACAAAAGATGGTTTAAACAACGGTTTTAGTCCGTTGGAAAGAATAAAGACTAAATGTGGGCCAACTCTGTAGCCTTTACTATACGTTTTAACTAATTGGCCTTAAAAACTTTACAATGAACCAACCAAGAGCTCTGGAGAGAACACTGGACCGTAATAAGCAGACAGTATTTTTCATGCCATTAAAATTACGGGTGAACGTGTGGAACAGATATGTGATATCTAGTTTTATTGTTCTCGGTTGTAACCTAGTAATAGACTGCACAAAATACATACTTACCTACAATTATAAAAAGCTATTTATGTCTTTATTGTTCTTGACTGTACTGTTGTTTGCATTGCTAGATAATAAATTAGGCGAGGTTTAAATTTAGGTAATATACTATTTTAAATATTTTTTACCTATGCTGTCATTGATTTTAATAAATGACTGTTTCCAAATTTATACTTTTTTTTTTGTGACGTAACTTTGATCTCAAGTTAACAGATATTTAGTTTCCCATGTTACAAGATGCGACAGTACTTTTCACTTCCTGAACTGGATAAACATTGAAGAAATAAATAAAAATAAAGATTAATCACTGTGCTGTATTGGCATTAAAGGAGCTACGATACATAACCCTAGATTTTGTAGACTATCATTGATTAATCATTGTGCAGTATTGTTTGTTGGAGGAGCTACAATACATAACCCGAGATTTTGTAGACTACCATTGATTAATCATTGTGCAGTATTGTTTGTTGGAGGAGCTACAATACATAACCCGAGATTTTGTAGACTACCATTGATTAATCATTGTGCAGTATTGGTGTTGGAGGAGCTGCAATACTTAACCCTAGATTTTGTAGACTACCATTGATTAATCATTGTGCAGTATTGGTGTTGGAGGAGCTACAATACATAACCGGAGATTTTGTAGACTACCATTGATTAATCATTGTGCAGCCTTGTTTGTTGGAGGAGCTACAATACATAACCTGTGATTTTGTAGACTACCATTGATTAATCATTGTGCAGTATTGGTGTTGGAGGAGCTGTAATGCTTAACCCTAGATTTTGTAGACTATCATTGATTAATCATTGTGCAGTATTAGTGTTGGAGGAGCTACAATACATAACCCGAGATTTTGTAGACTATTATTGATTAATCATTGTGCAGCATTGTTTGTTGGAGGAGCTACAATACATAACCCGAGATTTTGTAGACTATTATTGATTAATCATTGTGCAGCATTGTTTGTTGGAGGAGCTACAATACATAACCCGAGATTTTGTAGACTATCGTTAAACACCACCTATCTTTCCATTCATGAATTCATTCATGAATTATTTCCTTTCTCTCTTATAGGACTTTTAAATATATATTTAGACGTGTATATATACAGGTTTGTGTCACTCACGATGCTATTGTGTTGAGTACATTCTTTCTCACACCCAGGTCAAACGAGACCGTGTAGTTAACATCTCATACACCCTATCACGACTACCATCAATGAAATTTTTAGTTATAAACAGTGGTTAAGCCTAGCGATTTGAATTCTCTGACGGTTTATGAAATTACTCAAATAAAGAATGCAACACACTAGAACTTTGTAACAATAACTTATAGAATAATGTTGTTTGAAAGGAGACATATAAAAATAGACCTAACCTCTGGTGCCACTATAATAACTACAGTGGGTGAATGAGCATATGTGTTTATTGTTTCTTTGAATAAGCCGGAATACGAAAACACTGAACATATATATATATACCAAAGAACAACAAATACATTTTATAATGCACCACTAATTTGTGATGATAAGTTCAGCGAAGATTTAATAATAAATGTCCATGACTTTTCAGTTTATTTTTCCTTTGGAAACTAATTAGCAACAAGTAATCGCTCGACAAATATATTTACTGATAGCGAAGACTTAAACCTTAACAACAAAAATTTATTTCTTAAATACAAGTTTAATCACTTAATGATAAAATCAATGTCATCAAGCATAATATATTCAAACTAACTAAGTTAACGGAGACTGAAATGAAATTTCTAAAACAAGTAGCATGAAAGAAATCCTGAACTTCAGTTAGGCAGGCTTTTTGAAATCACTTACACGTAAACCTTGTGCCATCAAGCGTGATAGTAAATGGAGAAACGACGATTTATAATGAAGTGATTTTATTTAGGGGAACATACCACACGTTTAGACAGAACAATGTTCTGTCTTCTTCAGGTATAAACACGTTTCGTCAGAACATTGTTCTGTCTTCTTCAGGTATATACCTGAAGAAGACAGAACAATGTTCTGACGAAACGTGTTTATACCTGAAGAAGACAGAACAATGTTCTGACGAAACGTGTTTAAACACGTTTTGTCAGAACATTGTTCTGTCTTCTTCAGGTATTAACAAAAAGACACACGTTTCGTCAGAACATTGTTCTACGGTTTACAAAAGAAAACCACTTCATTATTCTTATAAATCGCTGTTTGCCAATTTACTGTTGATATACTACAATGTTTTTCCCTACACAAGATCAAGTGAAATGTTTCAGAAGGGATTTCTTGGGTAATTTTTTCTCATCACTTGACTAAATACAGCTCTGAAGTTGGGCTTTTTTTTTTGCCAGTTTGTTTGTAATTAAGCACAAAGCTACACAATGGGCTCTCTGTGCACTGCCCCACCACGGGTATCGAAACCCGGATTCTAGCGTTGTAAGTCTGCAGACATACCGCTGTGCCACTGGGGGGCTTTTTTGCCAGTTACTACTGCTCGTGAAAGATAACTTCACACCTTAACCTGTATCAGAAGTATCTCGTTGGAAAATATACTAACTTGTGATTGAGCTATGAAAAAGCAAAAACGGGAATCCTTATAATACTACCTGGTATTGACCTACAAAGACTAAGATTATTCAACATGGAAAACGTTGGAAAACATAATGACCTGTAATTGATCTATGAATAAAATCTTTGAAATGACTATATTTCATATGGTTATCTTTATTTTTAAATAACTCTTGGCATTATTTCATGAAATCGTGAAAATTTGAACTTTTTTAATTCGTAGTTTTTAAATCATATATACGGAGAATGTTTTCAAACATCTTTACTTCATGACGTTGATGTTTGTCGTTTCTAAGCAACTTACAAGTAACGACACATTTCACTTACGGTAATCAAGTATGATGCATAAAATAACAAATATCTCACTTTCTCCTATTTAAAAGCCGTACTAATCACAGACTTAAGTTATATATATTGTGACTGCTGCTTTTAAAAGGTATTAGTTGACGATTAATGTTATTTATCAATTACTAATCACTGATACAAACTGTAGGTGCAACAACACTACTTCGTTAAATCTAAACATTAAAGTGGGTTAGGTTAAAACGAAATAAACTAAGCCTACTGTCAATCGATCTTAAGCCTTTTGAAGATTTTAACCATTTAAAACCAAGCCTACTGTAAATCTAACTTAACCCTTTTGAGGATTTTAACCATTTTAAACCAAGCCTACTGTCAATCGATCTTAAGCCTTTTGAAGATTTTAACCATTTAAAACCAAGCCTACTGTAAATCTAACTTAACTCTTTTGAGGATTTTAACCATTTTAAACCAAGCCTACTGTCAATCGAGCTTAAGCCTTTTGAGGATTTTAAACCAAGCCTACTGTAAATCTAACTTAAGCCTTTTGAGGAATTTAAACCAAGCCTACTGTCAATCGAGCTTAAGCTTTTTGATGATTTTAACCATTTTAAACCAAGCTTACTGTAAATCTAGCTTAAGCCTTTTGACGATTTTAACCATTTTTTAATTTTAAGTAATAACCAATTAAAGAAGCCATTTATAAAAAAAAGAAAAAAAAACATGTTAGAAACGTATGAAGCAATTTTGGAAATATGATCTACTCTTTAACTTCAAGTGATTTTTAGAATTTAGGTGTTTTTTTTCTTTTTGTGAATTACTGAACCCTTCTTAAATAAATACATTTGCAACTTTCCTTAGGAAAGATCGCTCATTTCCAAAGAAAACATCATTTAGTGTATGAACCATACATTTTAATTTGAATAAATGTATCTTAGGAAATTGTTTAGTAGGTTCCATATCTGAAAAGTAGATTTTGTTTTTAATAAAATGCTAGATTTGTTCATGTACTGCTTTGTACATCACTTATTAGAGACGTTGATGAGAAGGCTACATTCAGGGTATGCGATTTCTTTAAACCATTAGAATGTCAGAAAATATTATAAATGTTGCTTTGTAAGAATCAAATAGTTTTAAAAACATATCAAGTAATGTTATTTATTATTATAATTCAATAAACTGGAATCATGACTAAGCGTGGGAGAGAAAATCCTGTTTCAGGTCAGGAGCCTGCTAAAAAGAACCATTTTGTGGTTTACGTTAGCCCACCTTTCAACTTGTTGAACGTTTCTGGACTGGTTTTATAGGCAGACTAGAGTGGCGATGTAGGTCTACTTGGCGAGAGCTGAAAACGGCGCAGAAAGATACTTTCATTCGAAACTAGGACACTTCTTCAAATCAGTATTCTTCGTATAAATCTGGTGTAGTGCCAAAACTTCCTGAGACAAGTAGAGGTACTTTGTGAATGTCTGATGTCAAGTTTTGTATTTTTGTTAACCGAAAAAGGAAACCTACGATTTATTGTAGGCGGTTAACCCTTAACTCAAGTCTATGCTAATATTCTTACGTGAAAATATGGTTAGTGTTTGCTTGATTCTTCATTGCTTTTTATTCATCTCTAGCAAACCAGGTTATGAATACATGTAAAGATTGTGGAAATGGAGAGCTTAAGTAAAACGTACCAAGATGGAAGAGACAGAAGTGTTTTAGAAACGAAGGTGAGCTAAGGAGAGAGAGATAAAGTGGAAGGGTCTGATGAGGAAGTCCGAGTTAGTAGAGTTTTATAAATTACGGTTACCAGAAAGTCAAGGAGATAAACAAAGTGAAAGGGTTTGAGAGTCACAGCGAGGTGAGAAACTCGGGGGTTAGAATAGGACAAAGCTTCAAGGATCCTGAATGGACCGTGTAATGTGTCGTAGAAGGGTTGAAACAGGAAACGTTTCACATTGGCAGGTAGAGGGTAAGAGTTTATTAGTGCTAAAATATGAAACGTTTTGGTTAGAGAGTGGAGTAACGAGGTTGAAATAAACTATAATTGTCATTTTTGTCAATTTGTATCATAAGCAACATTTTGGGTTTGTGGTGAGTCAATGACAGGATTCAGTGGTGGAGGAGCTCTGTATTTTTAGACAACGAATATTTTCCTCTTCCAATCCCGTTCCGCTCCTCCTCTGCCACTAAATCACAGACCAATTGAGAGGAAATCCCCAGTGTGTCGGCTAGATATCGAGAAACCAGTTTCTCCCAGGCTCTATTCTGGAACGCCAGTAGAGACATAACGGTGATACGTGGGCCGCCTAAACGACCGTGGACGGGCCTTAGTGACAGCGCTGAAAGTAGGCCAGTCGTCTCATTTCATGCAGAATTCAGGCAACAAAGGTACAGGTAACAACTGATGAAACAAGCATGACTGTTAATGCGTTGGTAGTTTAGTTGTGCGTAGACTGAGTGAGAGTGAGCTAACGGCTTGATTCAATGGTGCTGAACGCAAAGTAGGATCTCGTTCAAACGTGCTTCTTCAAGACAGGTTTGTTTTCTCGTCTTTTGTGATTAGTTGTATGTTTTACTTTGGTTAAAGTGATTATATATATAACACATAGATATTTATGTGTATGAGTGAATACTGACATAATTGTGAGAAATTGTTATTACTAGTGGTGCCAATTCATTGTCAGAGGTCAAGAAGACAGTTGAAAACATATAAACAAAATACTGAAAGATTATGTTTACTAACTCCAATGTAAACTTGGAGATCGGGAAATAGAACACCTTGGCAAATGGTGCAAATTGATGTACTTATTCGTGTCTCTAAGTGACAACGTTCAAAAAGGATTTTATAATTGTCAAAATCACTTAGTGATTTGATAAGGAACTATCTCTGAAACGAGAATTGTAAAGGTGATGTATAGTTATTTAGTTATGATTTTTATCAAGCACTGAATATTATAAAACTAAACTCTTCACCACTGAACCCCAGGTCTTCAAGACTGGTGCTTAAGCAGTTTCATCTCTGAACGCATTTGTAACGGGTAAAGCAGGTGGTGACCTTATGGTGACCATTAAGAACAATGAACTACCTTCCTTTAACTAGTGTTTTTTACCCTTCTTCTTCTTGATAAACCTCTAAGACATTCACTATGTTAATAATATACATGTTTCCAGCTAAGTTAATCTGATACATAGAGTTGAATTAGCCTAGTCAGTACGTAATACTGGAAATAAATAAGCTGGTATACATAGAGTTGAAATAAACAGGTTTGCATGTAGCTGTGAAATAACAAAGTCATGTATATTGTTGAAATAAATAAGTACATATTATTATAATAACTACATTAGTACACATCTTTGAATTAACCAGGTTGGTACATACTGCTAAAGAAACAATCGGTGCATAATATTGTAATAACCAAACTGATATACATTGTTAGCATAAACCAGTCGGTAAATATTGCTAAAATAAACCGATATATAGTGTTGAATTAGCATAGCCGATAACAAGATTTGAATTAAACAAGTTAGTACATAGTTGAAATAAATAGATTTGAATTTAGTATTGAAATAACGAATTCGATATATAACCTTCATATATATATAATATTGTTGAAATAACCAAATCTGAAATAGGTTGAGTACCAGATGGTGCTTCAGTATTTTATTTTAGAGGGATGGCAGTGACCACAAATGATGAGGGTGTTTGCCCTCGTCATCATGTCTTTTGTTGAGTGTGCAGAACACGACTGTGGCTTTGGTAGGATTAGTGTCACAACATCATTTGCCCACCCTATACTAATAATAATCCCTGTAGACTCCCACTGGAGCTTAGGGCCCCAACAACACCTCGCCGACGGAAGTTGTTGTTGCAGTAATTTTTCAGCAGGTTGTTTTTTACGGGGCGGAGTTGCTAGCCCCGCGCCCAACCCTTCTCCTTTCTCATCTTGGACTTGGGACCAGGCAATGGTGGTGGCATCCTTGCCGGGGGAACGAACCCGGTACCTTTGGATTATAAATAACTTGCCCACCCTGCTTAGGAATAATTACATCTTTCTTTGAAAGTAAAAATGCAAAATTGAAATAACCAATACATTAAAATAAAATATAATAGCTTAGTCATAATATTGAAACAGCTAAGACATTCCAGTAAATGATATGGTTATATCTATCTAGTGCGATACCCGTGGTGGGCAGAGCACAGATAGCCCATTGTGTAGCTTTGTGCTTAATTACAAACAAACAAACAATCTATCTAGTGAAGCCATTCTAGATAAATACCTGCTAACAACAGTAATCCAAAAATATTTTGGAAATAATATTAATATGACAATGGCCTGGTTACTTACATAAAAAATGCCTTGTCATATAGCAGTTAATTAAATATTTTGGTTACATACGAATATATAGCTAGTTATATGACAATATTCAAGAATGAATGACAATGATTAAATATTCAATGATTCAATAAGTATTTAGATATTATTGCATCACTCAATCTTTCTCATACTTTCTCGTTTCCTGTGATTTTTACGAGATTGTGCACTGTGGAAGTGTCAGAACTAGTGTAAAAAAGTGGTCACAGAGTCTGGTTTTTTTGTTTTTTTTAAAATATTTGAGTGCGCCCTCTATGGCTTGATAACTACTTCAAATCGTCATGGGACGAGGTACTAAATGTAGGCAAGGGTGAGAGAGTTCATGATGCCACACGCGAATTAGAACTTCCGGTAGTTCCCTGGAGCTTTTCGGTTTTTTCTTTTTCATTTTGCTACCCATTACTTTCCAGCAGGTTTCCGATAGGGTCGAGATCTGGGCTGCTCGTAGTCTGCATAATGTCTTGATCCTTTCCCTTCAAAAACAGTACTTAACCTGAAGCAATGGAATACAACCTAAGACGTCTTTTCAATACACATAGAGAACTTTATCATGTATTTCATGTCTACTGCATAGTATGCATGAATATTATCAACCTTTAAAGCTCTGTGGCATGGATCATATTAATAGGACAATCCACCTGTTAATATCTCAGTAATATACAATTAAGTACCAAGTAATATGATATCAACCTATAAATATTCTGATCATACCTAGGTATATATAGCTAGTAATTGGACAAAGACGCATTAATAATTGTGGTTAAAAGTGGCTCATAAGGTGACATTATTCCGGGAAGTATTATTATTATGTGCAGCTACTAATAACAGTAATAATGTAATAAATATTATCATTATATAGAAGTTATTATCTATGTATGTATATATATATATATATATATAATAT
>NW_013669785.1:55459-67461 GCF_000517525.1 Limulus polyphemus
TATATATATATATATATATATATATAATATACGCTTCCGTTTCTCTGTTTGTCTGCCCGGAACTTTTTTCGCAAATTTCTCGATCAAACGCTACAAATATCATTTCGTTAGAAAGGCCTTTGACCAAAGAGTCCAGATTGTATATTGGCTCTTCCATTCAGAATTACCTTACCTGTTTTTTTGCTTATTCAAACTTTTCACTGCAACAAGTATGGTACACGATATCACAGTGTCATTATCATCACGTGACGACTGGCTTCGATTTCACCTTTAGTTTTTTTATTTGCAAAATATTTGCCACAAACAATACCTAAATCACCTGTAATTCCCTAACAAAACGAACATTACGCTAAATACAATTTCTATGGCACTTTCTCGGCTTATTTAGGTCTAAAATACGCATGCGCAGTTCGTTCAAAACCGTACGATTATCACTTTGTGAACATGCATTCGGACGTTTTTGTATATTCAGCTAAGTTTCCCTTCATTACAACTTTACATTTACTTTACTTCACAATAATCTAGGTTCGGTTCGTTTCATAGAATGTTATAAACATCTTTTAGCTACTTTTTTCTTTACTACGGGTCTTATTCTTCGTTTTCGTGAATTTATTTTGTAAATATTATTACCATACTTTATTGTTTTCTTTACGTGAAGTGTTATTAAATAAAGTTACGTTTACGCGAGGTTTTTCAAACAGGTCAGGATTTATCGAAATTACACGTAATGCCTGCAAGAAAGAGTAGCTTAAATTCCCTGCGTTAAAATAATAAAATAAGGAAAATTCAAGCGAAAGACATGAAACTACCGCAAATGTTTTGTATGATAATAATACAGTACATAATCTGGTTTAGGTTAAACGTAGCTAAGTCTGTGACGATATACAGAAACACCAGCACATATTCTGGTTTAGGTTAAACGTAGCTAATTCTGTGACGACGTTTAACCTAAACCAGAATATGTGCTGGTGTTTCTGTATATAGCTAAGTCTGTGACGATATACAGAAACTTGCTGAGTGATGTAATAGTGGTTTGGTAACAATGTGATGATTTCCTGTGAACGTTCAGGTTACATATAAAAACGTACCTAGTAAGGTACATTGAAATATTAGATATTATAATATATAAAAAGTATATGACAGTAATCGAATAAATAGTATCCAAAGAAACCTGATGAAACCTTATCGCTTTCTACCTGTGTAGATCTAAATGAATGTACTAGTCTACTCATTTATCTTCAGTATAAATCTATTGACAAATAGACTTTCCTTTATGCGGAATCTTCATTAATTATTCATTTTAAATTGTCATGTCCTTGAAGGTGCGCATCTTCTTAATGCTGTAAAATGACGTTGATTTCAAATGTACATGTTCTCATATGAGAATTTGAAAGTACGTACTAGTGAAGCGTTTTAAACTCATACACACAATTTGTAGCTTTGAACATAGATATTCTATCGTTAAGCCTAAAACACTGTTACAAACTGTATTCATGTTACCGACGCCCCCCAGTGGCACAGCTGTATGTCTGCGGACTTATACTGCTAGAAACCGGGTTTCGATACCCGTGGTGGGCAGAGCTTTGTGTGTAGCTTTGTGCTTAATAACAAACAACAACATGTTAACGACACATCTTGATTCAACTAACGGGTAATCACAATGACACAGCATTCTTAGTTAATTTAGATTTATTAAAGGTACTTGTATTTCCAAATACTACCGGAATTTTCTGTTTAGTAACGTTCCAGATTGGCTGTTTAAGTAGTCGTGAATAATACGGTCTTTTATAAAGACATTTTAGTTCAGAACTTTTTAATATTTTCAAGTTCTTTATGCAATCAATTTTGGTCTATTTTGTAAGCTCGATAAATTAGTAATTTTACTATGATTTTCTTACAAGAAACTGGTATAAAATTATCAGAATTAAAATATGGAATAGTAAAGATTTTTTTTAATGAAATAAATTTGAATGTGATCTATTACCTTATTATAAATTCAGGTAACTAGAATTGGTAGTTAATGATCTTATCAATGTTCAACTGTGAACTTCATATTAGTATGTTTTATTCTAAAGAGTTCCAAAAACATGTCCAACGTCTTTAGAAGTAATAAAAATAACACCCACACACTATCTACAGTACATTAGTTTTAAAGAAAGCCAGTGGTGGTTTTTTCTGGAACAAAAGTGACGAGACTGGTCTTTATCCCTTAACTATACTATCGTAAACAAGTTCTATGTGAGATTACTTCAGGGCAGCTTTAATGAACTTTTAATATTCGTACTGAGGAATTATTAATTTTATTTAATGTAAAAGATCTGTACATAAATATATGGGAAAGTTAGTATTTTTGGAATGGATGGCTTACACTTGAACAATGCAGGAGCTAGCATGTTAGCGAGGGCTATTAACTTGACTGTAGTGGTAGATTTAAACTAGGGCGAGACAGAGGTTAGGGCTATTTGTAAAATAGGAAACGCAATTGAAAGGAACATATGTACAACAGGCATAAAACATAAACATAGTTTAAAATCTATGATTAATTGTTACTATTGTAATGCTAGGACTTGGTTGAATTCGAACAATTTTGAAATATCAGGCTACAGATTATTTATTAGAGATAGAGTATTGAAAAAAAAAGGAGAGGAGTAGTGTTATATGTGAGGAGTGAGAGTTAGGGCATAATGAGGAGTGAGAGTTAGGGCATAATGAGGAGTGAGAGTTAGGGCATAATGAGGAGTGAGAGTTGGGGCATAATGAGGAGTGAGAGTTAGAGCATAATGAGAAGTGAGAGTTAGGGCATATAACACTGAGGTTAAATCAGTTTGGGTTAGTGTTATGCATTTAAAGGGAAAGTCTTATAATTGGGATTTATTATAGATCACCAGGTCAGAATGTAAAGGTTAATGAGAAATTGTGTAATGAGAACAGAATGGTAGCTGAAAAAGATGTTGTTGTTATGGGAGATTTCAATTTCAGGGGTATTTATATAAGCATTGTGTGTTGGATCGATAAATCCTGGTGTATTTGAAATCTACGCGGTCAGGCAAACAAACTCGCGTAATTATAACTTTATTCAATAAAACTACACGTACGAACTTTACTGAATGACACTACACGTAAAATAAACAATATAATAATGGTACTTATAATAGTGTACTGAGTATGAAACAGTTATGAACGTTCAGTGTTTGACATAGTTTTACAAGTTGAAACAAAGAAACTCACAAAAACGGAAAATAAAACCCGTACTAAAGAAAAAAGTAGCTAAAAGGTGTTTATAGCAGTCTATGAAACGAACCGCAACTAAATTATTGAGAAATAAAGTATATATATAATATCGGCAAACTTAGCTGAATATGCAGAAACGACTGAATGCATATTCACAAATTGATCATCATATGGTTTTGAACGAACTGCGCATGCGTATTTTAGACCTGAATAAGTCGAGAAAGCCCATTGCAATTAGTAATTAATGTAATGCTCATTTTGTTTAGGGAATTACAGGTGATATAGGTATTGTTTGTGGGAAATACTTTGCAAATAAAAAAACTAAAGGTGAAATCGAAGCCAGTCGTCACGTGATAACAACGACATCGTGTACCATACTTGTTGCATTGAAAAGTTTGACTAAGCAAAAAAAAACAGGTAAGGTGAATCTGAATTGAAAAGTCGATATGCAATCTGGGTTCCTCGACTTAAGGCCTTTCTAATGATATTTGTAGCGTTTGATCGAGAAATTTGCGAGGAAAGTTCCGGACAGACAAACGAATTATTTATAGAGATATATCTAAAAAAAAACCACCCCCTCTTTGTTTCTTTCAGATATTCACGCAAAGTTACACGATGGCTATCTGCACTAGCCGTTCTTAATTTTAAACTGATTGATTTTGTTATTGACTGATGTTAATCTATGAACTGTGAAAAGTGACTTTCATAAAGTTTCGCTCAGTTTGGTTTATCAAACTTTTTTTTATGCTACGTGGTTTAGATATCATCTTCAGTGGCACAACGGTATGTCTGCAGACTTACAACGCTAGAAACCGGGTTTCGAGGCCTGTGGTGGGCAGAATACAAATAGCGCATTGTGTATCTATCATGGACAATAATTGAGTGAATACAGATTACTACCTAGTAATGATACATTATTTATAAAGTAAATATTTAGTTATAGAGGGATAAATACCATGTAATTTGAGAATAATTCGGTAAATATTTTGGTTATTTATATCTAATTCAGAGCACAAAATTAAGAAACAATTCCACCGGACAGAGGGGCAGGCAGAAAAAGATTTTTTCCGGACTTCCAAGGGTATTACTGGACCCCACTTTTTCTATGATAATTCATGTTTTAGTGTGTTTGTAAGAAGCATAGTGTGTGATTTAAATTTATTATATGATATAATTTAACAAATTTATAACTTATTTATCACACAAAAGTCTTTATTTATGTTCTATAAAACAATAAACTCAAAGGATTATCAAAATTAATTATCCAAAGTTAACAGTCATTATAATGAAAATTATCTGAGATTGGCTTCCTTAGTTTGAGCTTTCTCATTTTCACCTATTTGTTTTCAACTTTGTGAGAAGCATATAGCTATTCACAGAATTAACAAAGAAATCAATAAGCTCGAGCAATTATCAGTTTTAATTATCAAAAATTAACAGTCGTCATAATATGAAGCACTAGTTTCTCTAGAAGAGGAGTAAGACTTAGATGATATAGAGAGTGAGATTGACGATACAACAGAAGAAAGCAAGGCAGATGATGATATGACAGAAGTTCATTGTGAAGAAGCCAGTCTCAAATAATTTTGCTTCAAAGTCACATACATCTGCCTTTTGTTTTTTCTTTCGTGGTCCATATGGGGCTGTTGAAGGCCGCCTTGACCTGATGCCAGCTGACCTCCATAGGTAGAAGGATGGTTTAGGATCATACTCTTTTACACTTCTTGTATGTAACCTTATCCTCATAAGGTCTGATACAGTCTGTGGTTGAAGCCCATTCTGGAAATCTTTATGCACTAGTTTGTATAAACTGAATCATTCACGCTCTACTTCAGCACTGTGTGCTTGCAGGCTGAGTATAAGATCAATGATTGTAAGAAAGTTCTCATGTCCACCTCGCTACATTGTCAACCCTCTGATTTGTACCCTTTGCCTTACGAATCACAGAGTGGATAACAACTGTCTTTATGGTGGTCTATTCATTCATAGCTGTATCTGGACTGAAGGATGTGCACAAACTGAGTGGTTCTTGAAAATTATCTAAGAGCACCTGGATCTCAGTATCACAAACTTTTTCAAGAGCTCTTTGTTATTCAATGGCCATGTATTTATATTTCACACTGAAAGTATCAAGATGTGTGGGTCATTCAGGTCTACAAACCTTTTTCAAAGATGAGAAATTAAAGCACTTAGGATCTTCTCCCTATCTACGCTTCAACTAGTTGGATCATTCTGCAACTCTGTGATACCACGGTGAAATGTGAAGTCCTCTTCCTTGAGTAAGCCACCAAGGGTTGGTCCATCACATGTCCAATCTCTTTGCAACACTTCTAGAGTTGCATTTAGGGCCTCGGGAATATCACTTAAGATACAATCCTGCCTCTACACTATTTCAGAAAATTCTGTCAAGGATGATGTTATGTCTAACATTAGCTGAAGATAGAAAAATTCTTTCTTGATCTTAGATGTTTCAGAAAGGCAATAGATGCACTCTGATCATTGGAGACAGCATTAAAATGTGCAATCAATGCTTGGTATACTTTGAATAGGTTTTCTATTGTTGTATTTGTATATTGCACCCAACGAGTGCCTCCTACTTGTGTAGGGAGCCTTTTGGTAAGCTCAGCCCTGGCTTCTGATGAATTGTGATAGTACAAGTAAAGGCTCAAGAGGAACTCATCTAACACTTTTTGGTACTTCTTTGGCCACATCCTTGATAGCCAGTTCTACTTTATGAGCTACGCAATGTACTGGGATGATCCAACTTGCTTTCCATTGCAATGCCTGCCCGGGCTCCAAAGTTTACTGCAGCTCCATCCACAGCAAAGCCAACAACATGCTGGTAAAAATGTTCCTCTACAATGTTGAGTTATTTTAGTGTTTCTAACATTGCTGTCAGAATACTTGCAGAATTTGGACGGTCTACAACTTTGCAGGCAACAAGAAATACCTTAATCACCCCTTGTTTTGCAGCACAGATGTAAAATAGTTCTACTTCCCTCACAGCAGTATTTGTAGGACCATCACACATTGTGCTATAAAAGTGTGCACCACTGAGCCATTCAATCATTTCAGTCTTTCCAGTTTCTGCAGTGTACTTAGTGAAAACAGCACATTTATGTTCACTGATGTAACTTGTGCCAATATCTACACCATTTGTAGTTTGGAATTCCATTAGTCATACAAAGTCCTTAAAAGGACGGCTATTTAGTGCAAGCACACGAGCTGAGCTAATTAGCCTAAGAATCCTTCCCTTTTCAGCAACTGTTATCGAGTCAAGAGCCTGTTCGGCCTTACTTGAGCCTGGTTTTGCCTTTGCTACATTGTGTATCCCTTGGCATTTCACATGACACTTTGATTTACTGTGATCACGGAAAGCAGAGGTCTTCATATTGGAATTGCTTCCATTGAAGAAAGGTGATTTCTGGTCTGCATAGTCTGGCATACTACTGCAGACTTTGCAGTACAGCTTCCCTGGGTCATCATCTCCAACTTAAATTCAAGAGAATTCAGCTTTCCAGCCAGTCTAAGGGAGTTATAAGAAGTAATAACATTATCTAACATATACACTAAAATACCCGTGACGGTAAGCCTAACAGAAAAAAGCAATGCCAGCTTTTATTTTGTGATCAAGTTTCACCAATAATTTTATATTGGCGACTTTAAAATATGAACCACTGTATAGATCTATTCCTGGAAAGTTCTCTTTGGACGTCGATTCTTTTCATAATGTTTGTAATCTCTATTAGGTACAACTTTACTTTTCTCAGTAGTTGGATCCTTCGGATAAAGCGTTAACTTTGTCTGCTTTCACATAACTGTCAGTCGTCATTTGCATGCAGCAGAATATTATTGGTGGCAAAGTTACTTTGTGTGTGACTACCAAAATGGCAGTATAAATGATCATTCATGACGATTGTTGACGTATTTTATTTTCTGAATATATATATATTTATTTAATCATAAAAAACTTAAGCAAATTATTTTTTGACATTTAATTACCCATTATACTTCATGCTGACGGCTTATGTATTTTATTCTCAGTGGAAATATTGCTTGAATTAATGTTAAAAGTGATTCGTTCCTAGGTGATTTATCGTGTATTTGAGCTTGGTCAGAATAATTTCCGGAAGCATGTGAGATGCTGAGTCAGATAAAGAATTGAAGAGAACCTATATTCACCATCACAGGCAAAGCTGTCAATACTAGCCAGCTTCTATAATTTACTTTCAATAAAACATATTTTTCGTAGAAATGCCACTGTATGGCGCGTGTAGAAAATTGTTTTAAGTTAATTAAGCTATAAAGTGTTGAGAAAATGTATTAGAAAATTGAGCCTTTGATCAAAATTTTGCTGGTAATAAGTTAAATTTTGCCAGACGTCCCTCAAAACTGTCGGCAAATTCCTGTGGTCTGGCGCTAATTTCGCACACTGTAATTACATAGTAATGTAATAATAATAATCCAAGAAATATATTGGTTATGAATAGGTAATATAATAGAGCCAATAATGTGACAATAGCCAATAAACATTCTGGTGAGAAGCAGATGAGTGCCTAGTAATAAAAGCAATATAAGAAATGCTATGGTTATGCACAATGAATGGCTTGCTAATTCAATGTGACTATTATCCGGTAGTAATTAACATGCTAATCTATACCAATAAAACATACTCTGTGTGTATCAGTCAGTCAGCGCCATAGCTCCAAGAGGAAAAAACCTAAAGCCTTGAAACTTTTCACGCATATTAAAGGAATCCTGAGGGTGTGCACCTGGGCATTATTTGTTTCTCAAAACAATTGTGGTAAATTTTTTTGACCTATAATTTTGGCCTATAGCCCTTAAGCCAAGAGAGGAGTATATGCTCCCATCTGTCAGTTGGTACAACAAATTGTTAGGGAATAAGTGTTTAATAATAACAGTTTTGTAACAACAGGTTAAAAAAAACCCGTATGAAAGTGTAAGAATTCATATTATTGGTTGAAATGATTATATTTAAACGTTTGTTCGTTTGTACTTCTGATTTTAAAACTGACGAAAAAGCTTTTTAAATAAAAGTCGTTAATACCCGTGTAGCGAAAAAACAAATTTGAAATACAGTCAATAATGTTTGATTCGCTGCACGGGTATTTACGACTTTTATTTAAATATTTCAAAAAAATTAATGTTTGTTTGTTTTTGAATTTCGCGCAAAGCTACACGAGGGCTATCTGCGCTAGCCGTCCCTAATTTAGCAGTGTAAGACTAGAGTGAAGGCAGCTAGTCATCACCACCCACCGCCAACTCTTGGGCTACTCTTTTACCAACGAATAGTGGGATTGACCGTCATATTATAACGCCCCCATGGCTGAAAGGGCAAGCATGTTTGGTGTGACGGGCAGATTGCGAGTCAAGTGCCTTAACCACCCGGCTATGCCGGGCCAAAATGAATGAGATACGAATGACGCAAAACTTTCTTCAATAATTTTACAAAAATTATTTCTGAATGGGCAGTGCAGCTGTGAGTTTTACCAGAAAGTGAGAGGGGGGGGGATCGCCTATTCAGGAAGAGAATCACTTAAGATAAACGATATTTTTTATCATACTTAACGTTGTTTAAGACTCATAACATAGGTAAATGAATATGTAGAATTACAAACGGACATTTATCAACGTTAAAATACTTTTATTTCCATCGTTTCGGCCTTTTTACCGGGGCCTTCATCGGGCAACAATATACTGAGCGATAAAAATTCGTTAACTGTGGAACTCCTAGGTAGCTAGGCAACAATTGTAACAGTAACTGACATCTGGTATTAAAGTTCTTAAAAACATAGAATTATGATGAATATAAAATATAAATCGATCGCTTCGATATAATAAACATAAGGAAAATACAAATATTGGTATTATATGGAGAAAAAATAAAGGAATGTTTCATACTTCAAATAATACATTGTAAAATTAAAAGTTTCATTTTACATCGAAACCATATAGATACTGTGTTTGTGCAAGTTTCTTAATATTGTCTTTGGTATTAAATTACAAAGTAAATTGAGGGAAGAGTTTAGGTTTTATTCTGTACGAAGTTTTTTAAAAACCCGTTGTTACAAAACTGTTATTGTTTTATATTCTTTTTAAAGAAACCTCGCATAAAAGTGTTAGAATTCATATTACTGGTGGAAATTATTATATTTAAATGTTTGTTCGTACTAATTTCATATTTATAGAATGCTTGAAAACAGTATGCCTTTTTTTTTCAGTATTAGTACCTTTATGCATTTGACATGTAAATTTTGATCTTTTCTGTTTAAAAACAGTTAAACATCGGCCATCTGTTCAGTAATATCCGAGCAACGCCGGGTAAAAAATGGCTAGTAAGTATCCCAATAAATCTTCTGGTTAGCTATATACAAGTACCTAGTAATATGGTAATAGCCTAGTGGATATTCTGGTTATATACAGTTATAAACGTAGTTTATAAGGTCAACAGTTTCAACAATTTAGTTATATGACCATAATCCAGTAAATATTGTTTTACATTCAGATATTTGATAATAGTATAAAATGTAGAATACTTGGTAATATGACTAGAATCCTGTAAATATCCTGTATATATGTAGATGTGTAGGCAGTATAAAGTAACATGAGCATTGTATATTTTAACAGCTTACAACTTGACAAGAAACAGCTAATAATTTAATGTTGGATTAGGTCAAAAGCATCATCCATATTAATCAATTTTTGAAATTTAGTGAGTTTGAAAGTGACTTCACTGATATCAGTGTCAGTGAAATGCTAAATATATTGACTAACCCTAAAGTTAACTTTCATCAATATTTAAGTTTACTGTAATAATATATATATATTTTTCATTTTTAAAAATATCACAATTGAGATTTTAAAATATCAATGTCATATAAATTTGCATCTCCCTCTTGTGCGAAAGGTTGTGAGATCCACCACTAGGAGGCTGTAGACTCACAAAGAAAGGCATATTCCTGAGAAATTGAAAAGTTTCTCATGCCTTACACGAATTGCTTTAAAAAACAACAACAAGGATTCAAGAGAATTTAACAACTTCAAATCTTACTCCAGCAATAAAACATCAGAACTCAGCGACACCTCTCCTCATGTTGCAAGCTATTAAATAATAGTTTCAATGTGAAGATTTAAAGTAAAGTGACAAGGACGCAGTCAATTATTTAGTTTACTTACATGTGACATGACACTAATCCAGCAAAATATTGTTGTTATATACAATTAAATATCTTTGTAATATGTCAATCAACAGTTTTATATATATGGTGTGTGTGTTTGAAAATGCTGATTAATTAATGTAGTTATAATTCAGTATCCCTCTAGTGGCTTGACGGTAAGTCTGCAGGCTTACGATGCCAAAATTTGGGTATCAGTACCTGTGGTGGGCAGGAACCAGTTAACCAATATTTCAGTAAATATATCTATTATATATGGACACAGAACATTGTTAATGTAATAGCAATCTAATAATTTTAACAGTAAATAATCGTGTAGTGTAAGCATATAGGTTGTATCGAATCAGAAATCCTTGCTGTAATAGTAGTTTGAGTTTCTGTAGAAATGTGTAGTTTCGTTGGTACTCTTCATGAGTTTTGTCAAGTTTTAAAAACAAGGCTGATTTTAAGAGTTTTATGACACATTAACAATAACGTTAAATCTGTACGACACGTTTACTGTGACCCATCTCCGTGTCATGACGTTCTCGTTTTTGACTTATTTCTGTGAAGCGGAGCGAGACCAGTTAATTACGAGATTGTTTTTTATTCCTAGAATCCAACACGAAAACCCTCACACCTTATTATTAAAACACCACAAAGTGGTTTTCAAGGTGAATTTATTAGTTTCTTTTTCGTTGTGTACGCTACCTTTCTTTGTATCCTAAATTTAAAAAGTTACAATCCATACCCCAAATCACAGATATATTGATAACATTCTGCTACAATCTGAAAGACATGTACACTTATACTAGCACTATAAGCCGGATAATTAAACTCTAAATTCCAGCTAAATTCTAAAAACACAGATATACAAGTAAATAACATTTAACCCTAACTGTAAACACAAATACACTTATAATACTATAAGACATGATGTACATTTCCGGCTAAAAAGTCAAAGACAGATCTGTATAACATTTAGCTCCAACTTCAAGACAGTTAAATTTATAGCACTAATATACAAGTAGTATACCTATCAATTTGGACTGAAAAATAGATAGAACTATCATGCATATATTTCTAATTCTAAAACAGATATATTTACATAACTATTACAGAAGTCTTACAGCCGTTAGTTCCAGTTGAAAATATTGGTGTACAACTTCTGGTCTCACTGCCAACACGGATAGATTTACATAATATTTTCAACTGGAACTAACGCTGTGAGACTTGTGTAATAGTTATGTGCTGGCAGTGAGACCAGAAGTTGTACACGATACATTTACATAACTATTACACAAGTCTCACAGCCGTTAGTTCCAGTTGAAAATATTAGTATACAACTTCTGGTCTCACTGCCAACACAGTTACATTTACATAACTATTACACAAGTCTTACAGCCGTTAGTTCCAGTTAAAATATTAGTGTACAACTTCTGGTCTCACTGCCATCACAGATACATTTACATAACTATTACACAAGTCTCACAGCCGTTAGTTCCAGTTAAAAATATTAGTGTACAACTTCTGGTCTCACTGCCAACACGGATAGATTTACATAACTATTACACAAGTCTCACAGACGTTAGTTCC
>NW_013669785.1:68302-69876 GCF_000517525.1 Limulus polyphemus
GGGGAGGCTATGTTAAGTTTGTACGGTCTTGGGTGGAGGCTATGTTAAGTTTGTACGGTCTTGGGTGGAGGCTAGGTTATATTTGTACGGTCTCGAGTGAAGACTAGGTTGGGTTTATACGGTCTTGGGTTTATAGTATTTATTGTCAGTCAATGTACAGACCTATTCAGGTTTTAAAGATATTTATCTGATTCTCAGTCAGTAATAAATAACGATACCTGACCTGAGTTTTTATGCTTCTCAAAATACAAGACAAAAGGATATTGTTCTGGTATCAAGAACGACTAACGATATTACAAAGTAATTTGCATGGACTGTAAGAAGTCACGTGCTAGTGAACATTATTGAAGTCACGTGCCAGTCAACATTGAGGTTTCTGCTGCATGGTTTCTATTAATGTTCGTTTGTTTCAGGATTTCGAAAGCTACACAGCCGCTATCTTCGTACAGTTTTTAACTGCTAGGCTAGAGGTAAAGGCAAACGACGGGATGCGAACCATAAACCTTCGGATTCAAAGTCGGGATATGCTAACCATTTGGCACGGCTGGCCTAAATGTTTGTATATATATACCTAGTACAAATCTAATATCTGAAACAATAACAAAGGGTATAGAGTGTAATCATTGAAGGTTTGGAACACCTTGTAGTACTTATTTGTATAATTTGCTGATGACATCATTATAACTACTAATCTCTATGCGATTGAAAACCATTTTATTTTACAGGCAATCCATATAAATAAAACAAAAATCACATGTAGTTCAGAAATATGGTATATTGAACAGTAATCTTGCTTTTATATTTACAAAGAAGTACGTTGTTTATGTACACGCAACTGATGCTACGTGGGATACTCGTGCAGCTACATATAGTAGACTTGCATTAAAAGAGCGCCCTGCTGTGGCCAATAAAAGGAACTACTAATTAAAGGAACTAATTAAGTATATCTTCATTAACAGTCATTACCTTTTTAACAAACAATTGTTGATTAATTAAACTTACCTAATAAAAATATCAATTAAACAAGATAATTAAAATTTGTTAATTTAAAAAAGGGGGAATAGGGATCGTTCAAATAGTGCAGAAACTAGGGACTCTAAAAAAAGGTAAACAAACTAGGCTGGAAATAGTGTCTACGTTATTTTCTCAAGCTACAAATCGCTATTTTTTCTCCATTAGAATACGTTGTTGTTGTAGGCTTGAAAATATAATATTTGCATTTTGATTCAACTTGTTTTTTTTTACTTTGTTGACGATTCCTCTTTCCCTTTTTTAAATTAACAGTTTTTAATTATCTTGTTTGTTATTTTATTATGTGATCGGACGAAAAATATTTAGGGTTAAATCTTAATACTCAACTTTATGTTAGCACTTCCCTCAGGAACCGAAAGGTGTCTTTACACTACAATTTGTTGAATATTAAAAGTAAGTTCAATCAGGAAACTCCCAAATTGGGTGGTTTTGGACGTATATTTTTGAGACAACTTCGAGACAAGTTTTCATTTGTTAATTGATAAATATTTAAGTGAAATACAGCATCCTCAAGTCTCCATACTAGCTAGTACTAAGGTCTA
>NW_013669785.1:70876-97319 GCF_000517525.1 Limulus polyphemus
ACACAAGTCTCACAGCCGTTAGTTCCAGTTGATAATATTAGTATACAACTTCTGGTATTACTGCCAACACAATTACATTTACATAACTATTACACAAGTCTCACAGCCGTTAGTTCCAGTTGAAAATATTAGATACAACTTCTGGTCTCACTGCCAACACAGTTACATTTACATAACTATTACACAAGTCTTACAGCCGTTAGTTCCAGTTGAAAATATTAGTATACTACTTCTGGTCTCACTGCCAACACGGATAGATTTACATAACTATTACACAAGTCTCACAGCCGTTAGTTCCAGTTAAAAATATTAGTATACAACTTCTGGTCTTACTGCCAACACGGAGACATTTACATAACTATTACACAAGTCTCACAGCCGTTAGTTCCAGTTGAAAATATTAGTATACAACTTCTTGTCTCACTGCTAACACAGATACATTTACATAACTATTACACAAGACTTGCAGCCGTTAGTTCCAGTTGAAAATATTAGTATACAACTTCTGGTCTTACTGCCAACACGGATAGATTTACATAACTATTACACAAATCTCACAGCCGTCAGTTCCAGTTGAAAATATTACTATACAACTTCTGGTCTTACTGCTAAAACAGATACATTTACATAACTATTACACAAGTCTCACAGCCGTTAGTTCCAGTTGAGACAAGCACAAGGATATGGATCCATGTTGCCAAGAAGGCTTGTTTTTAACTTCTGCCATTAGTTTTATGGGCCATTTACTGTGTTTTGAAATATTAGGATAGCTTTTGACACATCTGATAACGGTAGTCCCATTAAACATCTTCCACATAAATACTTTTCCCTCTGACAATAATGGGTGAAATAAACAACATCAATTTTTGATGAAACGATACACCATGAAAAAAAAAATCGGATTGTGTGGAGCAACTTTCATTCAGGGCTTGCATCAGAGAGAAAGGGATTTTGAAAAAACAATAGGATCTAATCACTTTTGGTGTTACTTACATGAACAGAAGCATCATTTTGCAGATGGCCTTAGATGGGGGTGGGGGCCAAAAAAGGACTGATCTGGTATGGGCCCCCACAATTTAGCTGGCGCCGTACGCTATGGCGTAACTTACGTATATGTGTTAACCTGGCGTAACTAAAAATGTTTATCACAAACTGATATTTGGGGCTCCCTCCCAAACGTGGGGGCACTCTTCTCTTCTTTAAAGTACCTTCTTTAGAATAAAGTGTAGATTGCATAATGATCAATATATATATTCAAGTAATTCAAATTCGATAACTTCATTTATGTATTCAATTGAACAGAACTGTTCAAATGAGGTTTTTCAGTGTATTGATTTTGTTATGTGGTATCACGAGCGGAATTCCAGGGGATGTAGAGGCCGTTGTGTGTGTTCTTACGGCGAATTTTGGTTTTAAACTGTTTGAGGTGTATAGAAACACCTATCTAGGAGCTTACATTTATTTTGTCTACAACCAGTCCAAGAGAGACTTAAATTCTTACGATGATGACAAAACCTTGTCGAAACATTGTACATTTGCTGTTATGTTAAACTTGTATTAAAGTTTTTCTTCATTACCCATTCAAGCCGTCTCCAACCATTATTATATTCTAGTAATCTTATCCATCTGTGGGTAACTGGATAACAACCTTGGGATCGTCAGGAGATAGTTATTTATCAATATTTATGAGATAGAGTTGCAGCCTTTGTTGGACGGCCCTCTAGTTAACTAACTATATTTTCACATTCAAACACACTATGGTTGGAAATATATTAGTCCAATGTCCAAAACTAATAGAAGTATTACATAAGTTGAGTAAGTTATATTAAACGATTTTTAATATGCAAATCAGCAAGTCACCTTATAACCACAGCCGATATAAAGTAGCCATGAAACGGAAAGTATAAGAACTGCATTTTGACATTTTTGGTTCTCGTAGATAGTGTGATGTCACCGAAAATTGGTTGTTTTCCGACATACACACAAATCATAAAGATGTGTTCAAATCGAGGATTCAGAATTTTCAAGAAGGGGATATCTTTTGTACTTTAAGGCATTGTAAACCAAAGAAATATGGATCAACTTGGTGTACCAAGACCATCGAGGAAGAAACCTGCAACTGTAACAAATTAAAATCCACGAAGAACACAAAGATCAGTGGGAAAAGCCGTCCACCAGGCAACAGTACGCAATATAATTAAGACAGATATCCATCTAGAAAAGCAACGCAAGCTGCTTCCACGACATACCTGGTTAACCGTTGCATACCTTAAGCAGCTAGAGAATGAGACGCATATTCATGCTATTTTATGTTAAGACGTACTGTGCACTTCCCCGAATGTAGAGCCTATGAATTTCCATGCAATCGAACTATTGAAACAGGCACTGGGTAATCATTATACTAGTATATTAGATGGACTATTGAAACTATTCAGGTAGGAGTGGTGTGCTAAGTACATGACAGTTTCACAACGGAACCTGTTGCAATGCTACAGGGCTATTACGAAAATGCACGGTTATCAGAAAGATCATGACCAAACGTGACAACGTGAGCTTTAACGACATTCGTTGTAATATAGCGTATTAAACCATTATATAGGCACATGTATTTATGGTAATACTTTGTTTAAAAGGTGGCCAAATAATTGCCTGAGTCGACCTAGAATGGGCGGGGAGCATTATTTTAAGAAAATTCTGTTTCTTTCGTTGCTTTTATACATATGTATATATTATAATTACGCAGTATGAAACACAAATTTAAGTAAAACACCACTTTTTACGGCGTTAAATCAAATTATGTCGACATTCACATTAAAATATTTTGGGACACTCGAGAAATATTAAGTCCTTCATTGCTGAAATTATTTGGTTGTGTTTTCCAGGTTATCAATGCACTAGCTTTAGACTAACTCCTGGGTTAAATTCTACGTAATAAGGTTAGCTGAACCTAAATATGGAACGGGATACTTTACTAAAAGCTAACTGGACAGATTTACGTATGTTTGTGGATCCACAAAGGATTTGTATGTCCTGAACAGACTTGAGTCTATGTGAAGCAAGATGTATCACACATACAAAACTGGATAGAGCATTGTTTGAAACATGAACTGAACTGAATATTAATGTTATTAAAAATAAATCGGAAAAACAAGAAATATACATAGAACCAAACGTAAAACTTTTGCAAGTGTAGTTATTTGGCATGTGAACACACTATGAACTGGTAAACAGACTGTAGTTTACACGAAATTATATTCGCCTTATCTAGCATTCTGATATTAAGCGTCTTTAGCATAGATGTTGATGTTTTTATAGAGGTCGACATCCGTCATATATTATCAAGTTTCTTTTATCTTTACCTCTACTGACTATAAATACAGAAATCTGAAACTATTCAGACAAGCATATAAGTAATTTGTTTTTATATGAAAGTATAATTATAATTGTGTAGTAAGAAATAGATGTTTATGAAATTGTCTAATTTTTCCCCCATTCTATTTAGGATGTAGCCGTTTCCATTTCCAACATCTTCACTAGCCTTGCAGAAGTCAAAAGTTATTATGATTCCCTGTAACGAGCCAACAGATCCCATACCGTCTTTTGAGGAAGATGGCTTTCCTATTCGCTATCTGGGTAGTACCACTTTCAATGTTAAAGGGAAGAAAATTGACATACAAATTCTACAACGACCGCTCCTCGAGCTTTATTCGAAGGCTAGACGTAGAGGCGAAGACCAACGGGCAGTCCATCCTCTGGGTTTAAACCAGATTCTTCATGTGTCTGATTATGGACTTGTAGTGGCGGAAAGTAATCAGGATCACGAGACTGGCGATGCCATTGCTGTGGTAACCAAAGTCCTTACTCCAGTTTCGAGTCTAGCTCTTTGGGCTGCAGTGAGATTCCATACTCGAGTAATGAAGCGTAAAGCCTTTGGTGCAGCTTTCGTGCCTCTGGCCTGTTCAGAAGCCGTCGTTAATGAAGACCAGTACACCCGACTTGCTAACAAACAACGATTTCTAGTTAGTTTAACTCATCCATCGTTGTTCACCTGCCTCTTCCGTCGAGTTGCTTCTCCTAAGTCTGTCGAGTGTCACGCGTTTCTTTGCTCTAGTGCCGAAGATGCTATGACCATTTGCTCTATATTAGGAGACACAAAACAGCTATGTGAACGCGTTGGTTCTATAGAACTTTTGGTTGAAGATGGAATAAGCAGTCGGGCTTCAGACTTTTCGGGAAGATACGACGCTACTCATCTTCAGCGTGAACTGACAGCAAGAATAGAAACGCCGTCTTTAATCAGCCATTCAAATGAACCTATCACACGAAATCATTATCACAAAGAAAAGTGTAATGGCAGTAAGAGCCAAATTAATGGTCAACTAATGGGAAGACGCTTTGAACGAGAACTGAGAGATATTCCTTCTTCGCCAGATTCAGGGCGAAGATATGTCAAAAATAATTCCAAAATGTCCCGTCACAAAAGAGTTGATGACTATTCATCCTCTCCGAGTCTCGAAAAGAGAGAACGTCTTCAAAAAACTCGGAGCAAATCCTGCGAGAGGAGAGCAAGCAAGTACAATACTAAAATATCTCGCAATTCGAGAAGCAAGTCCTGTGAAAGAATGTTAGATGAAAGCCCCTCTTCGCCTTTTGGAGAGCAAAGGCAGTTGTTTTTCGGAAATTGCAGATCAACTCCTGGTGACCGGCGAGAATTTTTCTCGAACTTGGATATCAGAAAACCAACTTTAGATGAACAGTTTGGAAAATATTGCTCTGAAGACAGCTATTCATCTCCTAGTCTTTTACGAAAACACCTTAAACATCGCAGCAAATCAGCTGAACGAATAGCTAATGATATTTCATCTTCATCAGACACTGATGGAAAGCCTACGACCATAAATCGTAGTAAATCAGCGGAGGGAATTTCGCAAGCCGCGCAGTTTTCAACAAAAATCTCTGAAAACACCACAAATAGAACTAGAGAAACTGAAGTAAAGTCTTACAATCAGGAAGAGAGATTAAGACCAAAATTTTACACTGCAAACGCCGGGAATCTATCGTCATCAACTGAGTGGAGGTGGAATGATTTTCAGCAGGACTCTTTGAAATCACTGGATTTGGAAACAGAACCGTGCAGGTTACCAGAACACGAACGTAGATACATACAGGAAGTTATCAGAAGACACACTAACATACACGGAGTCAGACCAAATCCGAAGATTAAGCTAGCCAGCCAGAGTCAAGAAGGGCAGGATAGTGCCTTCAGACGACTTCAATCCAGAGATGTTTCTCAATCACTGCCGAACTACTTCGAACAAGAGGAGACAGAAAGCACAAGTAGTAGTGTGGCCCCTCTACGAGAAACCACAGTAATAACACGAACAATGGACTTTGGAAGTGAGAGTGATGCGCGGTCTTTGTATGGATCAGTACTATCCACCCAGAAACATCCACAAATTGAAAATCTCAATCGAATGTTCAAATCCAAACAGTTTGAAATAAATGGAGAAATAGGTGATTTTAAAGACATGAGAAACTCGAGTGATATTCGAGAACAAATTAATCATGCGTCTGATAAACACTTGATTAAGAATGATTCATTTTCAGCATCTATTGACAGTCACTATCTAGACAGTGAATTATATGCTGTTCCAAGAAAAAATCATTATAACTCCATGCGTAAAGGCAGTAAAAAACAAGGTCTTGCAGCGACAGAGCTAGTTCAAGATGTGGAACTTGGTAGTAAGAGTGAATGCTCTTATTCGAGTAATCAAAGCGATAACTGGCAACTTCAACGTAATAAGGAGCATAATATCACGCGAAGTATGATCGGAGATGATAATGAAAGCGGAGACAGTCAATCAACTCTGAAGCACGAAAAACACACCTCTTTCAAAACTAGAGATGCTTATGGACCAGAAGATGTCCACGAAATGACCTATAGCAAATATATGAAAACAAACGAATTTCAAGAAGCCAATGACGAGACTCTTGCCAAAATGAAGAGGAACGGAACTACTAAAGTTGTCATTAATGTGCCCTATAAAGAAGGATTATCGTATGGTCAGGATCGAACAAACTATATTGCAACTGGGATCCGAACCTTTCATAAGCACAACAACGTGAAGAACTGGTCCACAATGAGCCAGGGTTCAGAAGCATCGTACAAAGGTTCGATCACACACAATGGAGCTGCCACACTACCCCTGAACAGAGGTCAGCAAAAGTCCATAAGGTTTTCATCAGATGACCATTTGAACAGAAAACCAAGTTTCCTGGCGAGTTTTAAACGAATGAGCTTAAAATCACTGAAGAGGGCTAGAAAGAAATTTGCTAGTTTCAGAACTAAAAAAAAAGTCCCATCGAAAAGGAAAAAGGAGTGTGAAATTTCTGAGGACTCGGCCTACGATACTTCTGAAGTGTGTTTGAGCCCTAATGGTGGACAAATAGTTAAAATAAAAAATCCCGAGAGATCCTGGAGTTTCCAAGATCTTCCAACAGAACATTCCCAGTCACAAGGGGTAGAAAACGGAAGCAGTGGTTCGCAAAAAGCTCAATCTTCGAAAAAGAACGGTGGTCTCTCGAAAAAACGCTTTCGTAGATTGCGTCGTCGCGGCTCCGGAAGCAGCCTTTCCTATGATTCTGGAGTAGATGACTACCATTCCGATCATTCGATACCATTACACAACCATTATAAGTCTGACTCCGAACTAAACCGTGGAACAACAATAAACATTCGTCACGGTATTAGTGAACGGAAATTCCAACACTGGTCTCAGACTGACCTAGCTGATGAACTTGGTTATATTCCATGAAGCTGTTACGTCACATTGGCCTGTTATGATTATTGCTCATTACTTACCCTAATCAAGAAATTATTTTGTAGTTTTAGTTCTCTGCTTATAAATAACATTTGTAGTTTTGTTTTCTGTGTGACTCAGAAAACACGTTTTAATCCTGATGCCTAAGAATGAGAAACAATCTGCCATATTTCCACTGAGAAAGATATTTTCACTTACTTCTGTGCAAACTTGTATTAAAGGGGCGTAATTGTTTAGGGAGGGGAGAAAACAAAATTTCATTTCGAACTTAAGAAATTATAATATAGGAACGAAAGTAAACTATAAGTAATTGTTATTCAAGGCTGATAACACTAAACATGGACATCGTGTGTGCAGCACACTCACGTTACCAACTTGGCGCGTGCCACGTGCAGCAGCAACGACTGATGCGTACAACGTGGCAAGTAATAGTGTTCTACCGTCATGTTGTGGGTTTATCAAGAATATCGTGGCAAGTAATACTGTTATGTCATCATGTTGTGGGCTTATCAAGAATATCGTGGCAAGTAATACTGCTCTATCATCATGTCTTACCAATAATATCGTGGCAAGTAATACTGCTCTACCGTTATGTCTTACCAATAATATCGTGGCAAGTAATACTGCTCTACCGTCATGTCTTACCAAGAATATCGTGGCAAGTAATACTGCTCTACCGTCATGTCTTACCAATAATATCGTGGCAAGTGATACTGTTCTACTGTCATGTCTTACCAAGAATATCGTGGCGAGTAATACTACTCTACCTTCATGTCTTACCAAGAATATCGTGGCAAGTATTACTGCTCTACCGTCATGTTGTGGGCTTATCAAGAATATCGTGGCAAGTAATACTGCTCTACCGTCATGTCTTACCAAGAATATCGTGGCAAGTAATACTGCTCTACCGTCATGTCTTACCAAGAATATCGTGGCAAGTTATACTGCTCTATCATCATGTCTTACCAAGAACACCGTGGCAAGTAATACTGTTCTACCGTCATGTCTTACCAAGAATATCGTGGCAAGTTATACTGCTCTATCATCATGTCTTACCAAGAACACCGTGGCAAGTAATAATGTTCTACTGTCATGTCTTACCAAGAATATCGTGGCAAGTTATACTGTTCTGTCATCATGTTGTGGTCTTACAAAGTTTATCGTGGCAAGTAATACTGTTCTGTCATCATGTTGTGGTCTTACCAAGTTTATCGTGGCAAATAATACTGTTCTGTCATCATGTTGTGGTCTTACAAAGTTTATCGTGGCAAGTAATACTGTTCTGTCATCATGTTGTGGTCTTACCAAGTTTATCGTGGCAAATAATACTCTTCTGTCATCATGTTGTGGTCTTACCAAGTTTATCGTGGCAAGTAATACCGTTCTATCGCTATGTTGTGATCTTACAAAGAAAATCTTGGTAAGTAATACCGTCATGTCTTACCAAGAACTTCGTGGGAAATAATACTCCATAAAGTAATAATTTGATCTTACCAATATTTTATTTAATTGACACTCTACAACGTCATCTTGTGATCTCACAAAATGTATCACAGTAAATGATAATGCATAACATTATCTCGTGTTATTATCAAAATCATTGTAATTGATACTGTACAACGTCAACACGAGTTTTGTCAATATCTTCCTATCTAACAACAGCAGAAATGCATAAACAAGTTAATCAAGTTTGGAAAACGTTAACAACGTTCTGTTTACAAGAAAACGTAAAATATCTTTCAAGCGTCGTAGCAACTACTACTACACAACGTCATATTTATGTTCTTACTAAAACCATCTTGGTAACTAATAATGCACAACGTCATATTTATGTTCTTACTAAAAACATCTTGGTAACTAATACTACACAACGTCATATTTATGTTCTTACTAAAACATCTTCGTAACTAATACTGCACAACGTCATATTTATGTTCTTACTAAAACCATCTTGGTAACTAATAATGCACAACGTCATATTTATGTTCTTACTAAAACCATCTTGGTAACTAATATTACACAACGTCATATTTATGTTCTTACTAAAACCATCTTGGTAACTAATATTACACAACGTCATATTTATGTTCTTACTAAAACCATCTTGGTAACTAATACTGCATTACGTCATCCTTCGGTTTTACTAAAACATCTTGGTAACTAATGCTGCACAACGTCATATTTATATTCTTACTAAAGACATCTTGGCAACTTATACCGCATTACGTCATCCTGTGATTTTACTAAAATATCTTTGCAACAAAACCATTATAATTAATAATATACTACAATGATGTTCTGATATTACAAAGAACATTGTTGTAAATAATACCGTTCTATCATCATTTTGTAGTTTAACCAAAAACATGGTGACAACTGATATTGTACATCATTACATTCTACCGTCATGTTGTGGTTTAACCAAAAACATGGTGACAACTGATATTGTACATCATTACGTACTACCGTCATGTTGTGGTTTAACCAAAAACATGGTGACAACTGATATTGTACATCATTACACACTACCGTCATGTTGTGGTTTAACCAAAGACATGATGACAAATAATGTTGTACATCATTACATACTACCGTCATGTTGTGGTTTAACCAAAAACATGGTGACAACTGATATTGTACATCATTACATACTACCGTCATGTTGTGGTTTAACCAAAAACATGGTGACAACTAATAATGTACATCATTACATACTACCGTCATGTTGTGTTTTTATTCTCCTCAAATTTGTCTTGGTTAACTTGCTATCGTTAAATATGAAGATCTTGACAAAACTCTGCCATTGTTTTATCTTCGGGCAGCAGTGACTAATTTGCATATATTAATTACACAAAGAAATCGTTAGCACTAGTAGTTCAAAAATAAATAGATAAAACTCTTGGTACAATTTGTCTTTAGAAAAAATGTTCTGCCATTCCTTGTTTTGAAGAAGTGTATCATTACTTATGAGATAAACAATTTGTTGTCATTGGTGTAATAAGTTTCCCAATGTCTTATTACGATTATGTTACCACGATTCCACTGAAACTACGAAAGTTATATTTCTCTAAGTCACCTTCGTATCTTAAAATCTATTTCAAACATCAATTTTTCCTGCTTAATTAATTAGGTGTCGTGTGTTATCTCTACGTTCGGAAGGAAGATTATCGAGAAAAAAAAAAATCAGGGTGTTTGAGAGTATCTCTACTGGACCATCGATAATAAGTAACTATGTCCGATCATTGCGCCGTTTCCGTCATTGTTCAACACAAACTTTCTTTTTTTTCCCTCTGACGTCCAAGAGGAACAAGGAAGTTTGTGTTGACGTCAGTTATAGCGTTGTAAATAAACACTTTGGTTTAATTTTAACGCAAAACAATAAAGCTACTTTTAGAACACATTTTGCATGTACATAAACATGTATATGTTTATTACCTAATTCATCCAATGTTAGATGAATTTAAAGCGAAATATCGGGTGTTTTTTTAATAGACTTTTTCTCATCATCGCATCCAAAATAAGCCTATTTTGTATGAATTTATTAACATGACTACTGTAGGTGTTTAGTCATTATAGGTGTTCTTTTAAGCTGCTAAAATAAGAGATTTCTCTCAATGTGACTGAACGGGGAAAAATATGTTATTAAGATCTTTCCTAAGATGGAAATTTTACGTTGGTTGGTTATACAATACAGTTAGTTCTAGTGATTAATTAGTTGTCATCCATTTTGCTCACACGGAAGAATATGTCTCTGTCGTATCACATCGTGCTTGTTAAAGAGATTATAGACATTACGAGTAAATGAAAATGCTTGTAGAACAAACAAAAAATTCACCTTTTAAAGTATGCGACAATGCATGATTTTATCTATAAAACATGCCTTTCAATACGATCACAATTTTCTTCAAGGCATTGTCGTCTTTTCTTAAAGCGCGTTACAAAAATAAGATCTGTCTCGCGACAAGACTTCACACAAATTTCTTTAATTTGACAAACGTTATCCATTTTCTACATGTATGACGACACAGTTCCAGTTTCTTTGCTTAATTAAGTTAACACATCATTAGAAAGAATATTTCAATACATCATGGACTTATGTAAGTGTCATCGTTATTTTGGCGTAGTGTTTGTGGTGTTGGGGTACGTAATGCCTTCAGAAATTACAACATAACATTAGAGGATAAAATATGCATTTTAGTTGTTATTCATAAGTGTGATTTTAATCACGTTAAATAATAAATGAAGTCACTTTTAATCAATAAAAAATATGAATTTCTTATAAAATTACTAAATATTCATTATTAAATTTCATTTTTACTTAATTTCTTAAAAGTATAATATTACGGAAGCTTGACTATGATTAGCTGTGGATTATTATTATTTTATTTTTTGTAATTTGCTTTATGCTAATAATAATGTTTATATTGAAATGACAATTTCTTAAAAATGTTAGTATATTTTAGTTCCTTATCGGCCGAGGATACTTCTGAATATATAATTATTATGTAAAATCCTCGTAGTGTTCCCCTGGTGGTGAAAGTTATAAACATGCTTTAATCTTCAGTAACCATTATATCGTTTAAATATATATATATATATATATATATATTGGTGTTATTAGAGCAAATTATGGTTTAATAAAACATTTTTCTGACAAACACTATATTCTGGGTTGTTTTTGTATTTTGAAATTAAGGCTTACATAGTTCCTAATAACAATGGCCTAGCATGGCCAGATGGTTAGGGTGCTCGACTCGCAATCTGTGGGTTCGAATCTCCGTCCCACCAAATATGCTCGCCCTTTCAGCCGTGGGGGCGTTATAATGTGACGGTCAATCCCATTATTCGTTGGTAAAAAAACAGCCCAAGAGCTGGCGGTGGGTGGTGATGACTAGTTTGCCTTCCCTCTAATCTTTCACTGCTAAATTAGGGACGGATAGCCCACGTGTTGCTTCGTAACATACCTAATCACATTGAGCAAGTACAAACTTTGTAAAGAAAAAAAAAAATCAAGATAGCAACAAAAATGAAGGTTAATGCCGTCTTTCGTTTCTTCTATTTCTATAATTAGTAAAGAAACAGAAACATCAAATAATCTCACAGAATGTGTTTAGATGTACTGTAGAAATTAGTAAATCGTCGCATAGATAAGAGATTACGGGAAAATTGTAACGCTAAGCGTTAGGATAATCGCTTTTCGAAGATGGGATTAAGCTAACAATAAATACGAGGGATTATATTGTGTTAAACTGTTTTACATGACAATTACGTTATTTTATAAAGCTATCATGTAGTACATACTGAACACGTATCGCTTTATATGCAAGTGCAAGGTGTCGGTTAATCAACCAGAAGAGGGCGTTGTGCTGAAGTCATTGACACATCTCTTGTAGCTTCAATTCTTCTCGATAATGTCACGGGCTATTCATAGAAAACCCAGAAGAGAGGTGAGAGGTTTAGTGTTGACTCCCTTCATAGCACGTTGGGTTTATCGGCATTAAAGCAACTGACTACTACAAATGATAACACAATTGTGTTCTACCTGCTCGTCACGTTTTGTTAATTACAAACATAAAGAATTGTCTGTGGAGTATCGATGGCGAACGTAATATAACACGCTGTTTTCCAAGTAATTTTCTCACAAAAATGTATCTTCCTATTTAAATCTGTTTGTCAGCCAAACGGACTCGGAAAGGTAATGTTCTATTTGGAGAACTTGGTAACCGAGTATAAAGGAACAAGCTACTATCGTTTACTGTAAACAAACTATACAAAGAGTTCTTGAATAATGTCACTGGGACAGAAGATAAGTTGCTCTTGGAGAAGTAACGTGTGTATTTAAAATTATATAACATCTAAAATTGATTAAAACAACATTCATTACTAGAGTTACTTCTTGGTGGTGCAATTAGGACAACACGTAGAATAATACACAAAAAATACCATAAATCAGAGCTGATGAGTCTTGATAACTTGAAAGCAGCCATTTCTTCTTCAAAGGGAATTGAGAATGATGAACAATGAGTGCATTTCTTACACATCTCTACATCACCATTGACTTTGTTTGTTGTTGTCGTCAAGCCGCAAAACAACACAATTGTTTATCTATGCTGTGCCCACCACAAGTATCGAAACTAAGTTTTAGTGTTTTGAGTCTTTAGGCTTACAACAGAGCCACTGGAAGACTTCGCCACTGAACAAAAATCTTGCATTTGGAGTGTCTTTAATGGTTATTTATCTAATGTGTTTGGTAAGTTTAAGAGTCTTTATTTAAATAAACAATCACTAGATGCGTCTTTTATAAGTGAAACAGGGGGGGGGGGGTGAAAAGGTTCTAAAACATCCAATAGAAGATGTGTTAAATATGACTAACTAAATTTTTGTCGTAAGAATGAAAATGTTAAACCTAAATTTGGCAAAATCACGTTTTCTTTTACATATAATTTTAAAAAAATGATTTGGTGCATTCCTTAAATAAATAGCGAACGTTAAAACTGATAAACCAGCCAAGATCGTTCATCTTTACCGAAAATTGCTTGAAAGTAAGTATATTACCATATCTTACACAAACAAAGAAAATATAATTATCAAATTGAAAAATTCTTTACTATTAATCTATATTATTAATACCAGAAGGATGTTTAATAATCTGAATTGTCTTATTTTGGATAGAACAGTTCTTAATAATTGTAACAATGGTGCCACTTGAAATGGAACGACTGAGAAGGATTATGTATTAAAAGAATGCTATCAGTTGCCAAAAAAATAATAATGTGATATGTGATACAGCAATGGTATTAGTTGCAGTGAAACAACACGAGAAATGTATTATTACGACAGCGCTGTTTGCGTATCATACGACATTAGTATTAGATATATTTCACTTTTAAACACTACATTTTAATACAGTACTTCATAAATTAGAAGAGTTTATAGTATTTCAACCACACTTAATTCTTCATATCCATTGCCGACGACGCGTTTTGCTCGATCCAGAGCCATTCAGGTGGGATACAACAAGCATAGCAGTGGCTGGAACACCACCGATATAAGTCATGTGAAACAACAACAACAATTGTTATTCTTGAGAGTGGATTAAGAATGTAATGTTTAAAGGTGTAATAGGCCTAATACTAACGTCTTATGACAATTAAAACGCTCCCTTCTCAGTGGCATAGCGGTATTTCTGAGGACATACAACTCTAGAAATCGGGTTTTGATACCCGTGGTGGGCAGAGCACAGATAGCCCATTGTGCAGATTTTTGCTTAATTACAGACAAACAAGCAAAATTGTAATCATTCTTCGTCGACTTGTAAAAGGCGTACACACCATAACTTTTAAAGTGTCCAGCGCCATGTTTTGTCTATTTTCAATAGATTTATCTAAAAATTTCAAATATTAATATCTGACAATGTTGTTTTGGCAACAGAAGTATGCTGTACACATTTTAAAAGAAAACTAATTAAGTAGAAACTAATAGCTTCGCTACCCAACGCTATAAAAGTATGGTAGAGTATCACATTCTGGTCAAGTTCTTTATGACCATAGGTATTTATCTAATGATTTTTATATTTACATTTTTTACTTCATTCATCTCCTATGGTCCCTCGATGGGACAGCAGGAATTTTACAAACTTAAAGTGCTAAAACCCGAGGTTAGAACCCCCACAGCGAACAAAGCTGATAGCTTACGTGACTTTGCTTTAAAACAAACAGCCAAATATTAAACTGGACAACAAAAAAATTGCCTCAAGTGATTCAGGTTTATTGGTGTAAAATTCCAAATATATTTTTCATATATACTATTTGTTCTCGATATAACTGTAGCGAATTGCCCCACTTTTGCTTCATTCCCACGCTCACCTGCTCCGCCCTGTAATCACGAAACCCTCACGTGCTCATTTTGCTAGAACATTTGAGAAGTTCCTCGACTGAGCATAAAAGGGTCGGAGGCCCGGCATGGCCGGGTTGTTAGGGCCCCCGACTCGCAATCTGAGGATCGCAGGTTCGAATCCCCGTCACACCAAACATGCTCGCCCTTTCAACCGTGGGAGCGTTATAACGTGACGGTCAATCCCACTATCCGTTGGTAAAAGAGTAGCCCAAGAGTTGGCGGTGGGTGGTGATGACCAGCTGCCTTCCGTCTAGTCTTACACATAGAGGGGGGATATCCAGACGCTGACTCCTATATCACTCTCCTAAGGTTCAAAGAGTGCAATCCTGATCTTATGTTTGTTTTTGTAATTAAGCACAAAGCTACACAATGGGCTATCTGTGCTCTGCCAACCACGAGTATTGAAACCCGGATTCTAGCGTTGTAAGTCCGCAGACATACCGGGGGCCCTGATTTTGTGATAATTTGTCCACTGACACGCGCACTCAAAGACTTTTTAAGGATGATCTGTGTGTGAATTTTATCATATAAGATCTCGTGTAGCTTTGCGCGAAATTCATAACAAACAAAGAGTCGGAGTCAAACTCGTCTTTCTCTCAGTTGCCCCTCGCTCACTCAGTTGGTCATTTCACCTTTGTATGCAAAACTTTGTATTTTAAAATCTTTCAAACCTTATTTTTGTAAATATAAATTATTTTATATATATTTTGAGAAAATCATTCCATATGCTGGCTGCCTCCAGTTCAAGTAATGTCCGAAAGTGCAAAAATCACCCAAATAGTTTTTGCCAAATTTGGGGAAAATATAATATATATATTCACGAAGGAAAAACATCATACAAAAGATAATGGTAGCTTACTACCACTATTTCGGTATAAAATTAGTGACCAAGAAAAGCATCGGGTCCCGCATGTTTGTTGTACAGTTTACACATTTGGCTTGACACAATGTCTGAATAAGAAGAGAGCAAGTATACCATTTTTAGTTCCCGTGATATGGCGTTAGCCCAAATATAATTTACTGACTGTTATTTTTGCTTGACAAATGTTTCTGGATATTCAACCGAAACTAAGCAATACAATAAATATCCAGATATTGCTGCAATAACATCAGTACCTCACAGGGGTGGTGTTCCAGTGTCACATCCACCAGTGAATTGGGAAACAGAAGAGTTATCCTGCGAAGAAGACAATGAATTATCTTCATCTAGTAATTCTATTCCTGTGGCACTTCAATATAAATTGCCTCATCTGATTCCACAGGGAGAGCTAAATGATCTGATTTGTGACTTGTCTCTATCAAAGCAGCATGGGGAACATCTTGGCTCTCGTTTTCAGAAATGGAACTTATTACCTCCAGGAACAAAAGTTTCAATTTACCGAAGTCGCCATCAGAGTCTTGCTTCTCACTACAACATGCAAAATAATTTATGTTTCAGTACTAATGTTGATGCACTAATTAAGTACTGAAAATCATCTTCAAGAATGGAGAATTTTATCGACTCGTGTAGTTAATCTGAAAGCTGTACTTTCGCACATGAGAACCATTCCTGTTGCTCATGATGGGAACATGAAAAACTTATCAAAGCATGCAGATTATACTTGAGGCCATCAAATATTATCACTATAGATGGAACATGTGTGGTGTTCTAAAAGTTATTGTACTCCTGTTACGTTTGCAGAGTGAGTATACAAACCATTGTTGCTTTTTATGTTTCTAGGACAGCCGAGATGATAAAAAAATGGCCAGTGGGAGAGAATTACATACCAGGGAATAAATAGATCGAGTATAAACCTTTAGTGAATCCCTATAATGTGTTTCTGCCCTCACTTCATATTAAACTGGGACTCAAGAAGAATTTTGTAAAAGGAATGAACAAAGATTGTGATGGTTTCAGTGAAGAAAAATGAAAAGATAGATCTTTGTTGACCAACAGATTCGGGAAGTGCTGATGGATGATGATTTTGAAAGAGTACTCAATCACGAAGAACTTGCTTCCTGGAAATCATTCAAACTGGTCGTGAAAAATTTCTTAGGAAATTAGAGAGATGAAAACTATGCTGTACTGATTGATGATATACTCGAGAACTACAGGAGAATTGGGTATAGGATGTCACTAAATATACACTTCTTACACTCCCATTTAGACTTCTTTCCAAATGATCTAGGTATAGTGAGCGATTAGCAGGTTGAGCGCTTCCACCAAGATATTTCTACAATATGGCAGCGATATCAAGGATGATTGAATCCTGCGATGATGGGAGATTACTGTTGGTTCTTACCTCATGAAACTGAGAACATACTTAAAATGTGCAACAAGTCAGGCAGATATTTTGTAATAGAAAATAATACCATGATGAAAGGTTTGAACATATCCTTATTATAATCTTATTATACTCATTGCTGTTTTAAACTGATATTGGTATTATGTATTGTTTTCGAACATTCTTAAATGCAATTTTCAAAGAATAAATAAAGTTATTTTTACGATATATAAGTTTCGTGATATAAAAGACTGTTTGGTTTAAACATTAGTGATTAATTTATATTTGTGACTTAATACTTTATTATTTTTAAGTTTTGTTATAATAAGAGTTAAAAGCAGACGATTGTAGAAGGTTTTGTTAAGAACTAATTGGTGTCGAGAATATAGAAAGTGTCCAGACGACTATGTAATAAAGACATAAATAGCGTGAGGCGAGCGGGAAGCAGCAGGCAGACAACAACAGATAGATAATAAAAGCTAATGAGAACATAGCTGTGTAAATGTAAGTACCGTAGATGTGATAGGCCTAACGTTTAACATGTTAGAGTGAGACTGACAGTATAAAAAAAAAGATAAGGAGGATAATTTTATTTCGTCAAAGCGTGAATCTAAAGTAACTGAATCAGCCTGGGTACACTTTGACAAAAGGAACAGAGGATCTTCAGAAGACAGAAGACCAAATGAATTACGGTAATTTGCGCCACAACTGTAACTTGTAAGTGAAACACACACAGAATACTAGTACGATAGAGAAGATAGTTCGACTTGTCAACTGAAATTCTAATGTAATTGAACAGGCCTAAGTGGACTTTTGACAAGAAGAGAACTATACATAAACTGATATAACGTTTACGATGTGCTTATATTCTCTATTATGTGAACACTTTATTGTACATACGTTAAACTTGTTCCGAATATATATATTATTTGAAAACAAGTAAAGTGTGTGTTGTTTATTGACCGTTGAATTTATCGCTAACAAGTTATAGACACCTGTAGAAGAATCCTAAGCCCAACAACAACACAGTATATATTTATAGTATATAAATATAAGTAAAAGCCATTTATTTCGACATCTGGCAAAACGAACTTATATATTTTGTATTATTTTTTAAAATCTGACAATAACGATATTTCGAATAAATCTATAATAAAATTACTTTTTTTTTGCATGGTGTAATTTTAAAGAAAGAGAAATAACAACATATTACTACTAGCTAATGATTACAGAATTAACAAAACATTGTTTCGACAGACAAAGCTTGTGAATTAGAATGAGGAACTGTTATTAATGTGTTTTATAAAATTTGGGTCAAGAGTTTGGTTGAACATTCTCTATTGTTCTTCTCTTTTTTTTTAACAGTGATATATTAATGGACACAGTATGACAAAAAATGAGAATTTCTTCTCCTTAATTCTGGTATGACAGAAGATATACTTTTCTATGTCTCACGACTTATTGGTATAATAGCAGACCTGTTTTTATACGTCTTGCAACTAATTGGAATGGCAGTAGTCATGTTTTTTATGTTTGTTTGTTTGTAATTAAGTTCAAAGCTACCCAATGGGCTATCTGTGCTCTGCCCACCACAAGTATCGAAACCCAGTTTATAGCGTTGTAAGTCCGCAGACATACCGCTGTGCCACTGGGGGGGGGGGGGTGTTGACAGCAGAAAAGTTTTATAATTCAAGACTTATCGATATGACAGCAGATACGATTCTCTAAATCTAGAATATTATCTGTATTTTACTAGGTATACATGACGCTTAGTTTATGGTAGCATAAACTATCTGAAGTTTCTTAGATGGAGAAAAATGAGCCCAGTGTTTGTACAATGAAACATTTTATTGTGATAATATTGTTTAACATTGCTTTCCATACTAGAAAAACAACTACTTATTAATAAAGAGAAGTTATTTTTTATAATATGAATTAAATAACAGCAGCGCTAATTTCTGATTTCAGCCAATTTTTTGTAGTATTCCTCGAGTTCCGTCTAGAAGCACTTGATCACCTGAAATAAACAATATTTGATTAAGAGAACAATGCATACTGGGAGAGAGATGTATAATGAGAGAAAAAGATGCATAATGTGAATTTGACAATATCAGTCATTCTACTATTTTATCAAACATTTCATTCAACAAAGATGTCAACATGCACTTTGTTACTGGAATCTTGACCTCATCTATAATAATAAAAAAGTATGTCTCTTTGTGTGTGTGTGACCGACATAACTCCAAGAGTAAAGAATCTCGAAACTTGAAATTTTGTACACATATTAAGTGGACCCTGAGGGTGTGCACCTGGGTATTATTACTTATCCACGTGCGCGCAAGTGTACATCTTTTTGTGAGGTAAGCAAGCGAACAACCACATAGAAAATAGTATGTGACTGTCATAGCTCCAAGAGCAAAAAAAAAACCCATAAATCTGAAATTTTTCACTCATACTAAGTGGATCCTGAGGGTGTGCATCTATTTCTATTCGCCAAAGTGGCCAGCAAAGTCTTGTTTCTCACTACAGCATGCAAGATAATTTTTTTCTTTCTGTTAAAACGTTGATGCATTAATGGAAAAGTTAGGTACTGAACATCATCATCAAGAATGGAGTCCTTTTATCGACTCATATAAACTTAACTTGAAAGTTGTACTTTTGCACAATTGGAGCATTAAGCCATCGATTCCTGTTGTTCATGCTGTGAACATGAAATAAACCTATCAAAGCATGAAGATTATACTTTCTTAAATGCAATTTTCAATTAATAGATAAAGGTATTAAAGAAAAATTTATTTTCATGATACATTAGAACATTTTGAATAAATCTATCATAATTCGAAAAATAGAGGTGATCAGTAATTTTCAACATGATTTTTAGAATCACCATGGCCAAATTACTCAGAAACAGTTGCAAGTTTTCTAGTAGCAGACAAAAAATTTGTTGTTGCCCAGTGTTATTTGAAAGTAATATTTCATTAATACCATAAGGGGACTTGGTGTTCAGTCGGAAGATAAGATGGTGTTCAAGGCTTTTTCGTTTTAACTTGTTAAGTGGTGCATTTCTCATGATAAGACTACCATGTCTGAAGTACCATTGTGGTCAGAAAAGGTAAAATTTCTAGGAACTGGGAGGTCAGTGGAGCCTTCTAATACAGACCTAAGGTGTTCATGAAAACGATCACCCAATCTGCGGGCTCTTTCTTCAATAGTTTGTGATACTTGCTACACTGGATGCAGTAAGTGATATCCTGACATGCAGATGTAACGTCTCCTGACGTGGAAAATTGTAACTAAGGCCAGTTATCGTAGTGTTTGAAATATAGGACAGGTACAACAAATTTTTCTGGTAGAATGACGACTTCCTACAATGGAGTGATTGTTGTCCTGTAGGTTCGAGTGCACAAAGTGGTCTTTGAGATTGGGTTACGTCTATAATGAACTAGGGAAAGTGCAATAAACATTTCATCAGTCATGGAGTCAGTCATTAGAAACTGTGAGGAATAACAGTGTATAATGATTGTATGTTCATGATAAAGATGTAAGTTTCAGGTTTTGTGTGATGAAAGTTTTTAAGATGGTTTAGAACAGCTGTGGTGTCTTTAACATAGGAGAGAGAGAGACGATCAGAAACAAAATCTATGAATTAGATATTCATTCAATGGAATAGGTACAAGCTGAAACTATGGGATGACCAGGATAACCAGATTTGTGAATCTTGGGCAAAAAGTAGAAAATGTTTATTTTGGGATTTTTTTAAATTGTTTTTTTTTATAAATTATTGTATGTTTTTCTTAATGTGTTTCTGATATTCAAGGGTTGGATCTATATCAAGTGTCTTGTAGAAGTTGGGGTTGTTCAGTTGTCTGAGGGCTTCTTGTATGTAAAGAACTTATTGCCATACGACAACAGTTGCATCTTTGTTGGCTGGTTTAATTACTATGTCTGTGTGATTCTTGAGTGAAGATAAGACAAGTCTTTATTTTATATTTATGTTAAGTGGTGGAGTTTTTTTCTTTAGATTTAGTGCATGAATTTCAGTCTGATAAAGATGAATGAAGGTACCAGGCGTTTGTAGTACTCCTTCTGGTGGTGGCTATTTGTGCTGTCTGAAATCCAGTGACTTAAAAAATCATGTGTAGAGTTAGGTGTGGTATCGTCAACAGTATTGGTGTTTATAGAGGGGGGAGGGGTCACTAGTTGCTCTTTGATTTGTTGTTTTGCTCCTGGTGTTGGTGGGTGTTGTAACAACTGTAATTTTAGTAATAAAATGTGATTTCTGGTAGCAGCATCTGAAAAAATATTTCTATATCAACTTTAAGAGTGTATTAAACAGTTTGAATATCAGAAGGTGCAAAGTTTAGTTTTTTAGAAAGTACACGTTGTTCTGTATTAGAAAGGGGAAGACATGTTTATTGAGGTCTTTTTTTCTGGGGTTCTGGTTATGATAATACCAAGGTTATGTAATTTGGTAAGTTTTAAGTTGCTCAAAGTTTCATGGTAAATGTTGAGCTAACAGACGTGTTGTCTAATTTTAATAGCCACTGAAATTTCACAAATCAAGTATAGATTATTTTGGGAATTTTCCATTTCACTTCAGTTGTTGTTTCGTACCTTACAAAAGCTATTGTGGGTAGCTCCCATCAGATATAAAGAACATCTGTGTAATTTATTAGCACATCTGTGCTAATATGATTCTCAAACTTTCTGATTGTGCATTTGAAGTGATAAAAACGGAGTTTAAAAACCACAGGGAATTTCCCTGTGATACATGACAGTTTTTTCAAAAAGAATATATGGTTACTGGATCTCTTTTTGAATAATCTGGAAGTGGAAGTAAAAAGACTCAATCCTGTTCGAAAAATATCTCTTGGAAAAGACTGGAGGAATATTATCATATCTTTTACAATGTCTCTCGATCACTAATGTTCAAACATTCTAGGTATTCTATAAAAACTCTTATAAGCTTACGTGATATTTATGTCATGCACCCTCAAGCTAACATCTAAATTAAAACATTTAAAATGTAGCTTATAACACTGCCTCCTTGATGGATTGTGAAGTCCTTTAAACAATCCTAATAAAAAATTAAAACTACACTAAACTGTCCATTCATCAAATCTTTTAGGTGGTTTTCTGTTTCTGGAAGTTATGGTATATGGATCACATGGCCTCTTGTTCCTTGTTATCACTTGTTGTCCTGAAACTGGGAGTATTCTTCCTAGGTAGGTGGTCAAGTGCATCCACTGGCAGCTCTAACCTTGTGGATCCTCTATAAATGGTCTAGGTAAGATCCCTGTGCACCTCAGTAGGACAACTATCTGCTTGAAAATTATTCTCTGGACTTACCCTGTTAGCCATGCCCTCACTGATGTACTCCCAAAGGTGATCACAGTAAATGACCTTTGACATGAGCCACCTGTCCCTTTAAATTCTTGCAGTCCACACCATTGATCCTTTTGAGTATGATACATACTCCTTGAACACCTATTTATCTTCTCTTGCAGCAAGAACTGTTCAATCAAACCTGGCATGGTCTGATGGTTAGGTCGTTCGACTCGCATTCTGCAGGTCGCAGTCTCGAATACCTGTCGCCAAACATGACCACCCTTTTAGATGTAGGTGTGTTATAATGTGACAGTCAGTCCCACTATTTGTTGGTAAAAGAGTAACCCAAGAGTTTGTGGTAGATGGTGTTGGCAATCTGCCTTCTCTCTAGTTTGTCACTGCTAAATTAGGGATGGCTAGTGCAAATAGCCCTCGTGTAGCTTTGCATAAAATTCAAAACAAACAAACAAATTTTTCAACCATGTTATGTCACCTCGATGAAATCCAATTTTATTAGCATGACCTTTCACAAGCTGATTTACATCTTTTTTGGGTAAAATCATCTATGACACCTTTATTATTCACGTCCACAAGAGCTCTTCCAAACACCAATTCCTCAGGACAGTTAGTTCCACTACACCTTAGTGACAACACTTGTTATGAGTAATTTACTTCTTGATGCTACAATGAACACCCTTCCTGTTGTCACTGGAAGTTCAGTCTCTGGCGTGCTAATTGGCATATAGTTCATAGGGTTAAAGCTCACCCAACCTTACATTCATGTCTCTGCATCAAGTCTGTTCCCAGTATGCATTCTTCCTTGATGTCACTTACCTACATGCCCATTTTGAAGTATAGAGAAGCTTCCTATGGTAAGGATAACGTCCAATTCCCTTTTTCTGGAACTCTATGTCTAACTTATTTCTCGTCTGGAGTAGATGGAGTATTCCTAGCTGAAATTTCCCCATTAATCCCCTTAATTCCGGTCTTTTTAACATCTGGTTACCACATTACTGTGACTTTGACCTATTTGGACTAAAAGTCAGATCCTCCTTAGCTTAATAAAAGCTTTTGTTTCCTTACAGAATCGGCTGTAATAATTATATTTCTAACAATAATATTCTCTTAAAAAAGTTATTCTTCCACACAGCCTCTAATCTATAGTTTCTCACAAAACTTGAAACATATTTTCGTATAGTCTGTTTCCTCCATTCTGTGTAACTGGCTGTCTGATTAATTTCTTCTATACAATACTTAAGAGAAGTCAGTGTTTCAATACCATGGAATCTGTGATGTCTTAACTTCTAGATAATAAGAAGTATTGTTCATATAACTGTAGCATATTAGTTTATTTCATCCTCAACACACAAACAATGTTTTAACTTTCAAGAGAAATTTAGTCACTAATGGTACTATGACTAAGGGACAAATAAACTTACTTGTACAATTTTTAGGCTAATCAATCGAGTAAATAGATATACACAATAACTAACATTTATACGAAAACTTGACTGAATGATTGGCACTTTTCTAATTAAAAATTGCTTCACTGATTCTCGTATTCATTATGTAGCCTTGTTTTTAGACACTGCAAAATCTCTAGATCACTAATATTCACGAACGTTATAGGTATTCTAGATCTACTTTTATGAACTAACTTGTTCTTAACGTCATGTGCCTCTATTTAACATCTAACTTAAAACATGGAAAATATAGCTTACAACAATACAAATTAGACTGTTATGAGACAATGCAATTAAACCAACATATATATATATAATGATGGGAAAAATTCAAACATTTTTTGGAATCGCCATTTGTTTTGAGACTCTAATAAATGCGCGTGCAAATGTGTTCATAGATGATGTAATACTATCTAATTTTTACATCAGCAACTTTAAAGGTTGTCTAGGTATTGCATCAGCCTTTTTTTTGTTGCTATAAATAGAGGTTATACCAAGATTCAGCTTAGAAACCTATCTGCTACAATGTATAAGTGATGCTAAGGTTGTCTAGGTATTGCATCAGCCTTTTTTTTTGCTATAAATAGAGGTTATACCGAGATTCAGCTTAGAAACCTATCTGCTACAATGTATAGGTGATGCTAAGGTTGTCTAGGTATTGCATCAGCCTTTTTTTTTGCTATAAATAGAGGTTATACCGAGATTCAGCTTAGAAACCTATCTGCTACAATGTATAAGTGATGCTAAGGTTGTCTAGGTATTGCATCAGCCTTTTTTTTTTGCTATAAATAGAGGTTATACCGAGATTCAGCTTAGAAACCTATCCGCTACAATGTATAGGTGATGCTACCAGGGAAGGGTTGCTAGTTAACGCCGTGAAAAAAAACAACACCAGTCATTGTTTCCTTGAAAAGTGGAACTTCAGACAAGACAGCTTGCTAGAAGAAGAAAAATATCACCAGTCTACTGTAAGTCAAGGGTGCATAGGAGTAGTAAGACCAGTTTTGTGGAGTAAGAAAAAAGCTTCCACAGCAGTTGATGATCATATTCTGAAACGCATGAACCTACAGAATCGTCGACAGATCTCAAAAGATCATGGCAAGAAACTTGAGGAGTCGCTTTCACTGCACGCACCGTCATGTCTCACCTATATTCAGATGGTCTCCCGGTAAGATGGCCAAAAAAAAAACTCTTCTCACCGACAAGATGAGGCTCAACTGGGTCAAAGACCAAAGAATGGACTGAAGCAATGAGGAGGAAAATGTTTCTTAGATGAAACAAAGTTCAACCTGCATGGTTCTGATGGGAAGCACTTTTTTTATGTCTATGTGGAAAAAGAGTTTCATCCAACGTGTTTGTATGCAACTGTGAAGCATCCACAAGGTGAAGTGATATGGGTATGTATCTCTGGCCAGGGTGTGGGACACCTGCGTTTTCCAACAATTCGGAGTTACTTCAGTAGAGCTGCCCAGTGCACATTTCAAAATGACTCTGCTCTATGTGAAATAAAGAAGTTTCACTCTGTGTATTGAAAATACATCTTATGTTTTATTTCACTGCTTCAGGTGAAGGACTGTCTTTGATGGGAGAGGATCAAGACACTACGTTGGCCAGGCAACAGCCCAGATCCCAACCCTGTCGAAAACTGGGTAACAAAGTGCAAGAAAAGAAACCGAGAAACACCTTCGAACTGCAGGAAGCCCTAATTCTCATGTGAACTCATTAGCTCACCCCTGCCTACATTCAGTCCCTTGTGCACTCTATGACATAGCGACAGTTATTAATGCCTGAAGAGGTACAACCAAATATTAAAATAACAAACAGACTCTGTTATCACCCTTTGGTGAATTACATTACTGGGATTACCTTCAAATCTAGGTTTTTTTAAATTAGAAAACGTTTTCGTATTTACGAAGTATTTGATGACCACCTTCTATAATACGTTTGCAACAGTTGGTTTGCTAACAAAGATACATATCTGTGTTTGTATGACTGAAATATGAATCAGCTTACACCACACAATGTGCATGACCATTTTACATTAGTTCTGACACTTTCGCAATGCACAATATCGTAAAAAAATCAACGGAACCAAGAAAAAATTTTCCACCACTGCATACTACTTTGTTATGTGGCAATGCAAGTGAAAACAAAATATAAATTAAACTGTTATGAGATAATGCAAGTATAAATATATGGTAAATTAGACTGTTGTGAAATAATACAGGGAAACTAGGAAATAAATTAGACTTTTATGAGACAAGTAAGACCAACATATAAAATAAACTGTGGTGAGACAATAAAAGTATACCAATATATAAATTAGACTTTTATGAGACAAGTAAGACCAACATATAAAATAAACTGTGGTGAGACAATAAAAATATACCAATATATAAATCAGACTTTCATGAGACAAGTAAGACCAACATACAAAATAAACTGTGGTGAGAAAATAAAAGTATACCAATATGTAAGTTAGACTTTTATGAGAGAATACAATTTAATCTAGATACAACTTGGACTGATATAAAACAATTAAGTAAACCAAGAGATGAATTAGACTGTTGTGAAACAATACAAGTAAACCAAGAGATAAATTAGACTGTTGTGAAACAATAAAATTAAACCAAGAGATAAATTAGACTGTTGTGAAACAATACAAGTAAAC